>NW_024582432.1:1493331-1494570 GCF_018398535.1 Haplochromis burtoni
TCTATCTATCTATCTATCTATCTATCTATCTATCTATCTATCTATCTATCTATCTATCTATCTATCTATCTATCTATCTATCTATCTATCTATCTATCATAATATTCTATAATCATTGCATTATTATTTGTGCTAGCTCTTGTGTCGCTTGTTGAATGTGAGATGTATTTCTACTATTAAATCTGTATCAGGTTTCTGGCCAGTTCTGTACAAACATTTTCTTTTTTTTCAGGCTCACATAATTTCACTGCCTGCATTTGCTATCCAAGCTAGATTTTTAGATATTCAGACCCGAATAAACAAACTTGACCAATCAGACCACTGCATTCATGATACAGCTTCAACTCCTTCAGTAAGAATTCGTGAGGATTGAATAAACCCAGGTCATCCATTCCTTCCTTTTCTTTTTTAGATAGACGAGCTCATCATTGGTTGGTGCTGATTTCGTTTCGCTCACAGTGCATTTTTGAGGACAAATCTTCAGTGAATGAATGTATGTACGTTACACGGCATGTTTGGATCCAGGAAATTCAGTAATGGCCTTTATTCTTAATTAAATACATAGACACATACACACTCACACAAACACACTGGGGCCTTGATCTTATTGGAACTTGCCAATGAGATGGAGGCCCCCAAGGAACCAACTAAATGAACAGGGTAATCAGTCCACGGCTAGTTGCTGCCTTCAGGACCAGACTTGGGGGAAGGAAGCGGGGGAAGGGATGGACAGTATTTGTATGTAAGTATGGACATGGGGATGACATTGAATGGGTACTATTGAGTATTGAATAATGCCTGAAGCTATAATGACATTTGAAAACCAGAACATTAAACTCAGGAAGCTGACGCTGGTGAAAAGTAACTTAGCTGTCAAACTGCGACAAATCTGAGACAAACACCTGCTTTGTCCTACAAATTAATCATCTGATATCTGGTCATGATTGCAAAGTTTCTGTGAATCAACACTTAAACTGACGAAAGGCTGGTAACTACACTAAGCATCTAATCCCGATTGAAATCAGAGGTTAAATGTAGCACTAATCTAGTGGTATGAGATGCAAGAGGGAAAAAGTTAATCCCTTTTTCAGCCGTGCATGATTACTTTTTCCTCAACATACCCTGCTTTGGTGATCCAGCACTTAAATATGGATATCTATCTATCTATCTATCTATCTATCTATCTATCTATCTATCTATCTATCTATCTATCTATCTATCTATCTATCTATCTATCTA
>NW_024582432.1:1494593-1503357 GCF_018398535.1 Haplochromis burtoni
TATACAGCACCTTCCATTTATTATATGAGAAAAACACTGTCAGATGGATAGCTAATGGGTCAAATAAACAAATGATAATGAATATGAATAAAAAGCCCTATTGTTTAAATTGGACACAATCCTGAAACGGTGCAAAACTGCAAATCACTTTATAGCCATGAAAATGTTCTTTCTTATTGTAATCAAGCAAAAGCCTGAAGTTGGACAGAATGCATAATTATTCCGGCAAATCCATATGAGCAATGCTTTGGATTAATTTTCTTTCATTGTAAGCTGTGGAATGAAAAAACGAAACAGCTTTCACAACAATGATACGTCCATTAGTTGCAGAGGCCGTCTCTGAGCCTCAAAATGAGCTTGTAAATGATTTAAAAACACACTTGCGGAAACAATTTTGTGAAGAGAAGTCCTTTTGATGACAGCAGGTTTTATAAAAGGTGAAAGAGAAAACTGGATGGGATTACTCTCATATTGCTATGCTTTCTCTCTGTCTTTAATCCCCTTGCAGAGAGTATCCCTGCACAAACCCTGGATAACAGATTTATCTGGGATAACGTCCATGTCGTTACACTGTCTCCCCTCCTCTCAGAGGCAAAGGGGAGCAATAATCCGTCTCTCTTTACAATGGGATGTTAAACAATGCTAGCAGATGTGTCTGAAAGCCTGCGGAAATGAGGACAGGCTTTCCAGGTAGTCTTAATCTCTTTTTTCTCCCCGTATCTGTCTCTCTCTTACGCACTCGTACACTTTATCTCTGCACTCAGCCCCGCTGAGTGCCGGGACATTAACCTGTTGTCTCTAGCGGTTAGAGTCAGGTGGTTTGGCTGAGTGAGGTTGGATCCTGTCAATGTGTGTTATGAGTATTCATCCGTGGCCTATGTAATAATACATTTTAATGGCAGAAAACTGCGAGAAAAAATACATCACACCACTGGTTCTCCTTGTAAAAGGCAAATCAATATGGAATGCAAGGTCTTCATGCTTCAGCTCAGACGGGTCAATACTAAAAATGCATCAAGACCCAGAGAGAGGCTCTTTGCAATTACAATTCATTATTATTCCATTAGGATCCATAAAGGAACACTTCTGTCGATACACACAGAGTCTTGCAGCACCTGTGGGCTCATTCCAGCTTCTGAACTAACTCTAAATGTTGTCCGTCCCTCCATGTGGAAAAACCTTCATCCCTTCAGCTGTGCTAATCTTTTAACTTAGGGCTTAAAGGGTGTGGCTCTGCTGATTAGCCTGACTGTGAGGACACGTGGCTATGCTGATAGCCATGTTGGCACCTGAATCAGGGCATTAGGGCAGATTAAGGCTGGCCTAGCAAGCCCATTATACCCCCCTCCCCCCCGGAGAAGTTCTTGAGATCTAGAGAAGTCACAACCTAACCCAACTGCTGAACAAGACTTTAGTCAGGTAAGACACTGAAAGCAAAATATATCAGTGTAAATACCCCATTTACATCTAATATGACCCAACAAGTCCTCACTTTTACCTCTTACAACTTTAAACACAAGTTCACGCTCCCAGTTCTGTCCTGTATAAAGGTTAGTAAATGCTGGTAAACTAACACATAGTTCACAAGCATTTTCTAGCACAGCTACTAAAGGGCCAATGTGTTTAAAATGTGAATAAAAGGTATTTGTAATCAGAATCATCAGAATCAGAATACTTTATTGATCCGTAGGGGAAATTATTTTGGTTACAGTGCTCCAGATTACAGAAAGGAAAAAAAAAGAATAAGTAAGGAAAGTAAGGAAACAAGGACAAACAAGGTTGTTGTTCTGGGAAAAGGTAGTGTCTGTGTTGTGTCTACGTTATGATCTGTAGATTATTTGGATAATGACTGCAGTAATGCATGAACTAATCTTGTAACCACATATTTTAATCAAGTTAATGCCACAATTTGACTTTTACACATCTACCTCTTCCATAAAGCATAAAAAGATGAACTGAGATTAATTTAGCTAAAGCTAATGTACTCTTCTTTTCTAAAGTGATTTCTCCTGCAGTTTAAATGCTTCATTAACATGCAGAGCAGTGTTTATATTTTTTTAAAATCTTATTTTAACCAGGAAGTGAAATGCCTAAGATTAAGACTCTTTTGTGAGAATGAACCTGGCATCAACAGGCAGCAAGGTTTTTCAATGGCAGGAAAAACCAACGCTCCTGGAGAACACGCTCAAACACTGGGAGAACATTCAGTGCAGAAGAGCCCCAGGAAGCTTTGCAACTTTGAAATGTTCAAATTTCAACCACAGATGCTTTTCCTTATGAACTTGATCACCACAATTTATTTAGAAAGATGCACAATACGTCACCACTTAGGTTGTTTAGACTGCTGTAAAGCCTTAGAGCCTCATGTTTGACACCTCAGCTTTCTGCAAACCATGTCGTATAATGATGGTTGTATAATACATAACGCATATAACTGCATAATCGTATAATGACAACTTGAATAAGTATTGACGTGATAAATAATAATACAGCATGACTGTGTCACGTATATAAAAGATAAAAACACTGAACCTTGGAGTGTTTTATTATTTAATGCTGAACATGAGAAAAAAGCTCGTAGTTGTCACTCAAAGGTGACCATAAATAACATTCAACCTTAACGGTTAGTAATGTGTAATAATTATTTTTGCTGTAAAATGATGCATTTTACATGGAAGTCTTTGGGACTGACTCACCTTTGGAAGCATTTGAGGAGGTGAATGTCATTATAATTATGGACAATGCTTTACATCATTGTGATCACTTCACAAATCAAACTGCAAACAGCAAGTGTGGCCTTGATGATCTAGTCAGTCGTGTGTTCTACACTTGTTACATGTAACAGTGTGTGTTATCATTTATCCAGACATGTTATTAAGAAACAAATCAGATCTTAATATAATAATAATTCTTTATTTAAAAGGGACAGTGCAGTTTAATATAGTCCAAATATAAAACATGATATTGATGTAGTGCACATAGCTATTGCTAATTTAATATTTAAATGTTGTACTGTACATTTTCTAAACACTGTAACAGATTATATATGATTGTGCATAACGACTGGATCAGAAGGTAAGGGTTAGTGTCCCATTTATTTCCTTAATTATTAATGATGATGATGACCTCAACTGTACCTATGAGGGAATTTGCCACTTAACCTTTTATGTATGCCGAACTTTATCATTTACTTTTTTAAAAATTCCCTTTTATACTGAAGATTCTGACATAAGCTTAGCAGCTGCTGACAACAAAATGTTGCTGCCAGTGAAGTTACAAGTGTTAAAATTGGATTTTAAGTGTCTTCACTGTCAAAACATAATTGTGAGCTTATTTTCTCTGACATGATTTTGAGAATGTTTTGTCGAAAGCTGACTAGCTGGTGCTGGAATTGAATTTTGAAGACTGAAATCTGACTAATATTTCTTCTTGCTGAGTTTAACCTGTGTTCTGAAAAATAAATGTAAGCAGTAGGGTTAAAAAGCTCATAAATAAAACCTGGTTGCAACCCACAGACTTACCTCATTGAAACAGCTGAGTCGATCAGCGGAGCATGACCTGGATTTTCTAACCACGCAATAACCTCATCGTAGCTGCGACATGAAGGGGTCAAAGAAGCACCTTGCTCATTAAAACCAAGACCATACACACAAGAAAGCCCTGAGGGCTCACACAAAGGAACACACACACACACACACACACACACACACACACACACACACACACACACACACACACGACCCTTCTGAAAGCAGCATAAGTAGAGCTTATCCTACTTGGAAAGCCTTGATCTGATCTGATCTGGCACCTACCTCTGATCTCTGTTCACCCTATGGGTCAATCACACACTCACACACACACTTACTCGCTCTTCACCAGGGCACTGTGTGGTTTCTTGGCCAGCATGTGAATCAAATGACAGGTGGAAAAGGTGCTGGGAGAGCAGGAGGTGCAGCCCTCTGATCAGGGTGTGGCTCTGGCAGGACTCATTGGCCCAGCAGTCCTCTAATTTAGAGACACCAACAGGACACCAAGAGCTTCAAAAGAACTGTAGGTACTATATGTGCAGTGATCATAATACTTATTCATTCTGAACCAAGTGGCATTTTTACACTCACACACATTTACTAGAACAAAAGCAGGTCAGAACTGAATTACTTTGATGCAATAGTATTAGAAACATCTAGAAAAGCTAAACGATTATTTGATTTTACTCAATTCACATTTCTAGGCAGCAAATAAGAGGTTGGCTAGCTCAGTTTATGGGGGTCTCTGTCAAACAAGTTCTTCACAGGCTCAACCGTACTGTATGCCTAATGTGGACTAATCTCATACAATCTTGTCAGTGCTCTTAATGCTCCTTTAGCATAACGCCTGCTGTTGAGACATCAGAAGTCATAATATACAGTCATCTTCTTTATAGTGAAGTAAAACTGAGTGATAAACAGTCAAAACTCTCCACTGTAGTCACACACTATATGTATTTGTGCAACGTTTTTTCAATGCACTTAGTCTGCTAGGCAGCTAGTTTCTGTGTTGGATGGATTCTTATTTATCATAGACTGCATATGAAACATGGTCATACTCGCTACATTTAGAAGCCTGAATTTAGGAATATAACCGCTGCTGTAGTTTTTGGTACTTTTTTGGAGTCAGAAGTTAGCCCTACTGTATTTGGATAGAAGGTGCAGTGTGTGCTAATGCTTGCAAGCTTGGTTAGCTTGCAACTGTTAGCTTGCAAGCTTAGCTGGCAAACTGTTTAGGTGGCACCAGTGTTGCCAATTCCTCAGTAAGGAAAATCGCTATTGGCTGTCCTAAAAGTCGCTAGAAGTCGCTAAATGATGCCATCGCCTAATTTGCATAATTGGTCATGCTAATGTAATTGTAACAGACGCTGTAGGAGAGAGAAATAACATCATGGAAGAGACATAAAGTGAGTAAAAAAACACCCTAAAAGCATTTAGAATACATAGAACTACAAGTTATTTTGTGTGTGTGAATGCGTGTCTGTTTTATAGTTTTATACCTTGTGATCCATAAAAAGTAATGGCAAAAGAAGAACATTTTTAACCATTAAAATCAAAATGGACACAGCAAGCCTCACCAGACAGCTTCAGTCATATCGGATGTACAAGACGGACTTAAGGCTCAGCAAGGGCATCTGATTGCTAAGTTTGCAATGATGGGAATGATATTTTTTAGTGCATTGATTTATTTTAGTCAAAAAAAAAAAGTACATTTACTGCTGCTCCCACCCTGCATTACAGTGTGTGTGTGTGTGTGTGTGTGGGGGGGGGGGTGAGGTGCCCACGGCAGCACCCGCTGCTTGTTGAGAGTAAAAGCGATACGCTTTCACGTCAAAAAGTCATCATAAATAAGTCTCCAATAACACCAGAAAAAGTCGCCAGATTTGTCGCTGGTCGCTTTTTAGAAAAAAAGTTGCTAAGGGGGTCTGAAAACTCGCTAAATATAGCGACAAAGTCTTTAAGTTGGCAACACTGGGTGGCACCCATGTGGTGGAAAGGTCAGGTTCAGTGATTTTAAAGTATGGGGAGTGAGGGCTCCCCCTCCCCCTAAAGTAACCAGTCACACACATCTAAATGTATTTTCTTGTACCTATAAACATGATCATAATGTTTTTCTTGCTATTTTAACACTGGTGTGTATGTGACCAACTTACTTTTGGTGCCAGCCACTAGAGAAACTCCAGTTTTTGGCACTTGTGCTTCATTTTTCAGCCTCCGTAGTTTCTCCATGGATATGTCTCCAAGTCCCTGGTGGCTGGCTGCAGTATAGGTCAAAACCTTGCCCTGCCCCCCAAAATAAAAGTCTGTCTCAAAAAAACCCACATGAAATATGTCTTCAGTTGTACAAAGTACTTTTTTATTTTTACTTCTGAAAATCAGTGTTCCTTTTGTATGTATTGTACTGTATGAAAACCTTCCCCTCACACCCCCCTGTTTGTCTTTGTAATTTATGCTTGTAGTTTCACAGAAAGATTACTACCCTTTGAAAATAGGACGTTTCAAACTGGATTGACACAATAAAAAGATACAATGACTCATGTCACGCACTAATGGCAGATGGGTTTTAAAGAGTATGGTCAACCAAATCCCCCCAAAACACATTTTGTCTCATTCTCGATGCCATTAAGTGAGAAAATATGCTCTTCTCTCCTTTTTGGTAATGTGGGTGCGGCGACCTTGTAAGCACTCCACAAAAACCACTTCAGCACGGCCTGTGGTGCTGAGAGATGTTAATACCAGGTCCTTATGTTTGAAATGGATGGTGAGGTCAGTTTGTTAGTTTGTGACTGTGATTGGCTTGCAGGTATGAGGCTCTCCACTGAGTGAGTTATGGCTGTAATTTAGCCCTGATTACATTTACCATTACTTTACCTCTAATTAGACTGTCAATCAGGGCAGGTGAAGATGAAAGATGCAGTCAGACTGACTGTATAGGAATTATACTAAATTCAGGGTTGGTGACAAATGCATTGATTCAAGACGAGCTCGTGTTGCACAAAACCACCTCTTAACCTTCTGAAATTAATTACACCGTCAAGTCAAAGAAACGTAAAACATCAACAAAAGTAAAGAGTGGCTCGCGTTCATATATTTATGTTTTTTAAATAAACACTCCCCATTTTATACATCGGGATACAGAATGTATTAATCACCTTGCTCTGTTCCCATTTCGGATAATGAATCCCCGCCTAGGTTTCAGCCCTGACCTCAGGGTCACACTTTATAGACGACCACTTCATCACAGAACAATCTGCAGGGCGACTGCAGACAAAAGACACACAGCCTCACCTGATGACCTTGCATCTTGATCCATGGAGAAAGGCTGGAGAGTAAAATAAACAGGAAATAATAGGATATACAAAGTATAGTTGATCATCTCTATGGAGCCTTAGTGTACGTGTTTTTTATGTGTAGTTAGAAAGAAAGGAACACTTAAGGGTGACTTTGGTATAAGTGTTATTGAGTAATTGGGGCATTTAATGACTCTCTTATTTCAGGGTTAATTGAGCAGTGGATGGAGTTTTTACTGAACTGACACTTAGGGGTTGGGTGGTTTTGGAAATTTATCAGAGTAGGGATATTTTTGATGGTCTCACCAAAAGGTTAAAGTAATTGATATTTTTCAATGTCCTGTTTCTTTTTATACATAAGAAAAGCGCATAAGAGGTGATAAGTAGTATCTCCAAAACCAATGTTGATGCGATTGTATTTGTTGGGCTTATTTGGGGCAGGTCTGGCTTTACTTGTGTCACCCTTGTTTCATTTTTTTTGCCATAGCTGCTGTGGCTGGAGAGGCCCATACAGGAGCCCAAGAATAAAATCAGTGTGAGTAATGTTGTCTGATTGCTGAAAGGGTCAGCCACACTTGATGTTTTCAAAATGAATCTAACATTTGTCCCAGTGATCTTTGGGAACACTCCCAAAAATAAGTGATAATAAGTAACAGTGGCTAGGATGTGCCTAAGGCTTTGACTTTATGTATATCAGGTACTTTCACATTGACAAGTACGAGATATCTGAAAACAACACAATCTAGGGAATGGAAACTACTTCATTTAAGTATTTTGCCCCAATCAAAAGCTGTTCAAACAAGTGATTGCATTCTCACTTGAACAGTTTGCTGCAGATTGCCCATAATTTTTCTGGGTAGAGTAAGTCAGAGTAAGCTCTGACTTCTGGCAAAACTGGATCAGATGGAGTAGGGGATGCATGTCCTTGCCTAGACCATTTTGCACCATCCCAAAACAGGTGTGGCGCAAAATACTTGCTATTACTTCTTTTCCCACCAACGCAGTGCCAGTGCCTAATCTAGAATCATTTCTATGGATTTACACAAAGACTAATTTGCAGTTGATTTGCATCAGTAGCTCAAGGAAGGGAAATGTAGCAATGATTTGCAGATACAGGCCACAGATTTTGTTTTCCATGGTTTTCTTTAAAACAAAATGATTCCAGAGTCAGTCATGTTTGATTCCCAAACTTCCACAGTGGCACCAAATCAGCGTAAAATTCAAATATGTGTCAAATGAAACAAAGACTGTGGCAATGGAGCCTAAAACACCACAGTTAGGAACGCAGACTTTTCTTCTCCAGTTGGACCTGATGGATGCTTATAAGCTCCACAAGATGATACAGGGCATGTTTGCGGAGACTCCATTGACATCATGGAGTATTTGTAGTATGTTACAGCTGGTGGCTTTCATCATGACCCTGATTCAGGGCTCAAGACGTGGTTAAGCAATAAAGCTGCTCTGTACACCACAAACTGCAGCTATGACCCCTGCCCACCACCTCTCAGAGCTTTCCCAGATTTACCAGGGAACTGACAGGGACAAGAAGAGTCCATATGCCCTTCATGATGAAGAGAATAAGGTTGGAAGAGTAGGGTAAGAGTGAGCATTCACAGAGCGAGATGTATAGGATAGCATTCTCCACAGGTGTATTTAGGGAATAAATAGTTGTTGACAAAAGGAAGGAATGATTTTATTTTTTGGTTTTTGAACATCCACAGGTGCACTGTGTTTCCCACATTTGAACTCTTTTGACTCACTGGGGCATTGATTTAAGCAGTCTGATGGCAACTTGTCAATAAAGTGTTAATGAGACAGGAAGGAGCAGAACAATAGAGTGGCTAAGAGTAGATTAGATTTTCTCTTTCATCATCACATGAAAAGCACATATAGTAAAGTATATATGCAGATCTATGAAAAAGCATCCCCCCCTTTCTGATTTAATTA
>NW_024582432.1:1504571-1509360 GCF_018398535.1 Haplochromis burtoni
AAAAAAAAACCCAACATTTTATATTTGCTTGGGTTATCTTTGTCTAATATTAAAATTTGTTTTATGATCTGATACATTTAAATGAGGCAAATATGCAAAAACCACAAAAAAATCCTAAAAAATCAGGAATGGGGCAATACACTTCAGCTTTTCACAATACTTTCTTATGAATAAATGTATCACTATAATAAATAGAAGTATGATTATGGCTAAATAACATAAAGTTTATCTTGCTGTAAATAGATGGTGGCTTTTATTAATCTATGCAGGACAATGCAGTGGTTTTATGGCATGGGTCACATCTGCTATGGGATAATGACAGGGGTAAGCCAAATGGAACATGAAGTATGTGCTTATTTGTGTGGGTAAGTGAACGTGTGCGTGTATGTGTGTGTGTGCATGTGTGCACACGCACTGTGCAAGTGTGGTTGGGAGGGGGAATAATGAGTCTCCTATGAGCTATTACCCCTACCTTAGCTCCGCACTCTGCAATAATAAAAGCCAACATTGCAGAGCTCCCTAACAGGAGACTGCAACTCAACACACTCCTGATGCCAGTGATAAAGCGTTCACTTTTGACATGCAAACCTTTTTCCTGGATCAAAAATAAGTACGCTTTTCGATTCATGTATCAATACCATTTGTCAATAGTTTGGGAGTTTATCATGTAAGGGATCAGAACAGAATCACTGCATCCTACACAGAAAACAAGGTTTCAAGGCATTTCTGAATGATTCACTGTGGGCTAACAGTCTGTCATTTGAGGTCAGTCAGCTAACTATTGGCGGCTGTACTACATCTAAAACTGTCTGACCCTTAAGCCAATTATGCCATAGGTTTTACAGAGCAGTTTCAGCTCTAAGTACGATAAATCCACATCCAAATGACACCAATACTTCTTTGGGGATCCATCAGAAGAGTTTTCCATCTATACAAATATGCAATGGAGAGAGATGATAATGCTTGATGCGCTGATTTATAGCATAAAGTCCCAGAAATCAATCATTTCTTTTGATAATAATGATTACTGAACATGTGAGGTGATCTTTTTCTTTAATAACTTCTATAAGTCTTCACCAAATAAATAATACTGTAATTAAAAGAGCCCCAAGCCATAACCCCGCAATCAAAGATATCTGAGGGAAAAGAGAGAGAGAGAGAGAAAACTGTGGACGTGAATCCCCTTAGGATAAGCCGTGGTAGAGAGACGCAGAGTAATCCAGTGAAGTGGGGAGAGAGAGAGAGAGAGGGAGAGAGAGAGAGAGAGAGAGAGAGAGAGAGAGAGAGAGAGAGACCCGCTGCAGCGAGGCTCTGATATCAGAGCGTTATTAGTTCCCCTAGGTTGCCAGGGTGGGTGAGTAAGTGGGCGCATATCCTGGATGTCACGTAAACACTAGTTCCAGTGATTTACTGAGTTTGAGCGGCTTTATGGTTCGAAGAGTTCTCAATATGCTCCAAACACGCGACGTGAACGAGCAGGAGAGCAGCGGAGCGGACTGACAGAGACTCTCCAAGAGTTCACGGGATGTTCATGGCGTTAGGATGTGAGCTGAACTTGTGGTAGAATGGCCCATTATCACACATGGGCCTGTGAGGAATGGCAACTTTTTACCACCACCACCACCACTACAACCATCATCATCACCACCACCCTCCGAACACGGACCTGCGGCGGCTTTTCCACCGGCTCACCATCGCGTCCTCGCTGAGCATCCTCTGCTTTTCGTTGGTCTACTTTCTCACTGGATGCTGCGAGTCGGAACTGACAGAAAACTCTGAAATAAAGTCGCCCACGAGCGAATTCCTCGTGTCGGGGTCAGGATGGCCGTACGAGAGAAACGAAACCAGTTTTGCCAAAGAGAGTGTCACCGCAGCTGGAGAAGGCGCATTCGGCAGCGAGCATCCCGAGCTGGAGGCGAACAGCTCCGGGAAAGAGTGGACAGCCACTCGGAGGTTACCCCAGGCGCTGATTATAGGGGTTAAAAAAGGAGGCACCCGAGCACTGCTGGAGTTTCTGCGGCTCCATCCAGACATCCGCGCCCTGGGGTCTGAGCCGCACTTCTTCGACCGGCATTACGCACGGGGATTGGACTGGTACAGGTACGGGCACTTTACGCACAGAATCCAGCTCACCAGAAGTGCTGAAAGTACTTTAGTTTTTGCACGAGTTGCTCTTTGTTTTATTTTTCCTTTACAAAGTTTATCCTAAGAAGATGTGTCTTACAAAAATCTGTATTTTTTAAAAGAGAAAACCAAAATGCTACAGTGCCCTAATGATTCTTGTCATTTAAATGACACAAATGATTCCAGTATTAGGTTTCTGTATTACATTCGAGAGCCAATTAGCAACCGCCAGCTTCATCTTGCGTACCCAAACACATCTACTGCTATTCCGAAGAGGTTTAGGTGACAGTCAAAGAGAATTTGCCATCTGGCTATGCCAATCTGTGCATGCGTACACGTGTGTACTTGCCATACTTGCTGTGTGCGTGCATACGTGCCTGTTTGTTTGTAGGGCTGCAGAGAAGGAGAGCAGAGGCCTCCCAGACTGACTTCTCACAGAGCAGGAAAGTAATCATCTCTGGAGCCAGAGCCAGATGTTACTGTTGTCATGTGGCTCAGTTCTTGGGCTGTTTCATGACAACTTGGAAACAAACACACACACACACACACACACACACACACACACACACACACACACACACACACACACACACACACACACACACACACACACTCTCTCTCTCTCTCTCTCTCTCTCTCTCTCTCTCTCTCTCTCATTCTTAGACCTGGTAGAGGGGACTTTAAGGGAAAAAAAAGTTCCCAACAGATGCTGGATTACACATTTTTGATTTTCATTCTGCTTTTCGAACTGTGCCTACTGTAAGCCTGTGCACCCACAGACCCGCAAACTGCTCCAAATATGACAGATTAAAACTGTATCCAAATCTGGATACAGTGTTGCATGCTGTTAACCAGCTTACAGTATATTACAGGGGCTCAATAATGGCTCTCATTGGCCTGGATCTGGGAGCCTGTTTGATACGTCAGCAGCAATTTAACCTATGACTCAGAGAGATAAAGTGAGAGAAGTAATATCTGCTTCCTGGGGAGTGTTTTTACATTGATGTGATCACATGCAAAGACAGGAAAACACACCACAGCCACCATCATGTCAAAAACTGTGGGATGTAAACATAATGAGAAAATTCCACAAATCTGGAAGTACTGAGAAAGCCACAGAGGCCTCATCTGTCTGCCTACATGTCTGCTCTGTGTGAGAGTGTGTATATGTCTGTGTGTGCCACAAGATTATGTGTATGTGACACCAGATTGTCACATCTTACCCTCAGACCAGATGGGCCTCGCTGCATGTTGGGCCACTTGACATCACTGTCAGCTCTGTCAATTGACCTCTGACTCTAGGTCACTTTACGCTGAGAGTTAATGATGTGTTCACACCACTTCATAACAAGCAGTTCACAAAGGACAAAGGACACGGACCCCTTTGTTTGTGGTTATTGAAAAAATTCTTAAATTACTATTGTTTTTATTTGTATTTTCTAATGTTGTTTTAAAAAAGACTGCAGTTTTTTTTTTTTTTTTCAAGAAGTTATTATATATATATTAAATAAAAATTAAAAAATTATAGAATTGAATATATATATATATATATATATATATATATATATTATTCTATAATTTTTTAATTTTTATTTAATATATATATATATATGTATAATCATGTGAACAAAAGCCTTTCTAGTGAGAGTCTGGGACCTCCTATTAGTCCTATCACTGCAAAGAAAACAGTTTAATCACACTGCTGAGCTATTTCTCACAAAACAAAAGCCAATCTATCATGAAGGTCAAAGCTGAGCTGTAGAGGAAACTTTTCGGCATCATAAGAGAAACACAGCACTCAAAAAAATTACACTTATTTGATATCTGCTGTAACACCGGGCAGCATGGTAGTGTGGAAGTTAGCCCTGTTGCCTCACAGCAAGAAGGTCCTGAGTTTGACTCCACTGTTCTGTATGGAGTTTGCATGTTCTCTGTGTTTTATGTGTGTTCTCTCCAAGTATTCCAGCTTCCTCCCACGGTACAAAGACATGCAATTAGTCAGGTTAGGTTAACTGGTTATTCTAAATGGCCCATAAGCAAATGGTTGTCTGTCTCAATGTGTTAGCCCTGGCTGGAAGCCTAACACATAGAGTGTACCCTACTTCTTGCCCTATGGTAGCTGGGATAGGCTCCAGCCCCCCACAACCACAAGGATGGATAGATGAATTCTAACAAAGAAGTAAATATTGCCAAAAGCTTTAAAAACTTTATTTTGGGGCAAAGTGACCAAAGTTTTTTTTTCAGATTTGACTGGTCTTTCATACATTTTTTTATGTGTCAGTGAAGTTAAAGCTATTATAGACAATGCTCAAAAACAAACTGAGTAAATGGGTGCATAGAAGTATTAAAGATGGCTGCCAAGTTATGAGACTTACTTCTGGAGTGACCACAAATTGCTTTCTTAGCTACTGGTCACGCAATCGTTATTATTATTATGTATTTCTTGACAATTGAAAGTAAAGTTATTCTTGTTTCTGTGCAAGTTTGAAGGAACTTAATACATAAATTACAAAATATCTTTAAAAAGGCATCCTATTTTTTTTTAAACAAAATGTAGTTGATTTCGTTTTGCTTCTCTTCTATAATTTATGTGTGAGATGTAAATGCCAGAACATGACATGCTTTCCCGATTAAATACTTGAACCAAAGATGGAGTTTGTACAGG
>NW_024582432.1:1510824-1514129 GCF_018398535.1 Haplochromis burtoni
TAGTAGGCTTTCGAGCCTATACAGCTTGGAGTAAGACAACATGCATGAAGAGGATG
This sequence comes from Haplochromis burtoni, assembly GCF_018398535.1. NCBI lineage: Eukaryota > Metazoa > Chordata > Actinopteri > Cichliformes > Cichlidae > Haplochromis > Haplochromis burtoni. The sequence goes on from NW_024582432.1 coordinate 1,510,881, forward strand.
ATGTGGACAAAATACTCATTTGCCTAATAATTCTGCACTCCCTATATAATGCAAACATACAAGCTAGCAACATGTATAAACAGAAATAGCCTACTCAAAAATGCAGATTTTCAAGACAAAGCTTAGTTGTGATAACATTAAGGCTGAATAATAATTTTACTGTTTACTTTCCCTTTAAAAAAGTCTGGCTAACCTGTAGCTAGACACAGCTCTCTGTGAATGGTATTCATGGCCATTGATCAATGGTCTTTGATCAGTAGTTGTTGATCAATGATCATAGTAAAGATCAAGAAACTGACCTCACAGCCCATTGTTCCCTCAGTTGTACCAGCTTCAGTCATTATGCAAATATGCTGTTTATAATGTCGGGGTAACCTGCAGTCAGCTGAGACTGAAGAAGTCACCTGGATGATGACAAACATTTCTCCCACTGAAAACGCCACGTGCAGACAAACAGAATCAGCCTTTTGGGAGCTAACCTGTAGGTTTGTCAGGCTACTCATATTCTGTGCCACGTTCCAAAATATCAATAATTATAGCTTTACAGTGTTTTGCAAATGAACTATAGCTTAGAGAATACAAATAAGACTCAGCATCAACTTTTGGAAATAAAACTCATGTTGTAATAAATGAGAATGAGGCATAAGGCAAAAATGCACTTTTTCTAACAGATGGTTAATGGAGGGTCAGCTTCAGTGCTTACTTTGTCAACATGACATTTTTGTGTAGATACTTTTGTTTTGTTTTTTTTCAGTTTAAATTAAAGAGGATGAGATATAGTGTATCTTCTTTAGAATCACCCCCTCTTCCATTTGGGAGTAAAATAACATTTAGCTTCCCCAGGACTATTGAGATCAGAGTCCTTGACAAAGATCCACTAATGGCGTTGAAGCAGAGATTGGATCTGGAAGAGCGCTGCGATGGGCCCTGAGATGGACTGGAAGTTTCCTCCTTACTGTGCTGCCTGGGATCGATAGCGCTATCTCCTCGCTCTGACCTTGGGTTGACTCCAGCGTTAGAGCAGTTAGCTTTGGTCAGCTCGGCTTCTGTTACAATTAGCAGGAAGCTTTCTCCTACATTGGCATAACCACCCCCCTCCCTCCCTGTCTCGCATAGGCACACTGGGGTCATGTTACTCACAGCTTTTTTCTCTCCAAGCAACTCCGGACGAATCCATTAAAATTGCTCAGCTAGCAATTCACATTCTCCCTCATGATGCTTTCTTATTGAAAGATGGCATGACTGGCGGATGGAGAGCAAAAAAAGGAGGGGGTGAGGGGTAAAGTGGATGAGGAAGAGATAAGGCTTGGGTGAGCTGGAGGTTAAAGGGTGAAGCCAGTGTTACCGCAGCCTCACACATCTCTGCTGACCTTTGCTTCAACCCAAGGGACTGTTATCAGAGCTGGGCTCGTGTGTGTCTGCGTGTTTGTGTGTGTGTGTGTATCTTTGGGTTTGGCTATAGACATTCTGTCCTCCAGACAGCTGAGCTGGTTGTATTTCGTTCCTGAGGTACAGTGAGATTTATCAATATATTATTGATTCTGATTTACTGGCAGTAAAAAATGTGACTCTTTTAATAAAAAGCAGCTTTATGCTTTGTGGTTGGAGGCCCATGGATAGTCATAGATAGTATAAAAGATGAATATAGCTTCCATATTTGTAAAGTAAAGCCAACATATATGCGTGAAAAAACTGCACCTGTGACACTTTTTGATTGCTAAAAAAACTCCAGTTTTGCTGCAACAGTCTGTTGTAAAATGGTCCTCAGATATCTGCTCTGTGAGCTTAGTAAACACATTTCTGAGCATATCCAGTTTCACAACACTACGATGGTGAGAAGCGTGCAGCTCAGGGCTTTACAACAACCAGTGGCAGGTGTCATGGAGGCTACTACCTGTCTAGCTAGCTAGCCTACTAGCTAGCCAGCTAACTGTATATAAAAGATGGATCATTAGTGTTTTGATTGCAGAAATGGTCGATTTCTGGAGTAAAACTGGCTGTATTTGGCTGAGAAAGTGTTATCTGTTAAGCATTCACAAGCAGTCAGGTGCAGTGCAAATAGACACGAAGGTCAAAGTCAATAATTCAAATTAGCAGAGCTGAGGCAGACAGCTGCAGTTTAAAAGTGTAAAGGAGAGATCACCCAGACTACAGCTATTATAACGTGGAAAGCTGTTTAATTATTTATTTATTTATTGGTACCATGGTTGAAAAAGGTTTTTTAATACTGTAAAGTTGGGCATTTTAACATGTGATTTCATGGGAGGGGTTTATCTAACTGCTATCTGAGACAGCCTCATGTGACCACTAGAGGAGCTGCAGATTCTGGCACGTCAGTGTTAGCATCTTTTTTCAGATGTGGAGGCAGCCTCTTTGTTCCGTACACACCAACTTACCTTGGCATAAATCTACAAGTTCCTGAAAATTGATTAAAAAAACACCCAAAAAACTTTTATTAAGTTCTTGGAGCAGTGTGAAATCCTAAAGTTCTGCTTTATTTGTAGTTACTTTAAGTTTAGTCTTCAGCGGTGAATGTTAGATTCTTCCTGAGCCTCACAGATAATTTATTTTTCACTACCTCGACTTGAAATTTATGCTTAGGATCAAATAAGCCAATAACATTTTAAGATATTTAAAGGCATAAATCTTTATGTATTTTTATGTATTTAAATAAGACCAATTTCACTGAAACCTTTTTAAAACATAAAACTATTTGTTGAAATTTATTCCATAAATAAATAAATAAAAAATAATGTTTTAATGCTCCATTATTTTACTTTCCCCCCCAAATTGGTATTTTTTTTTCACCAGCACTGATATCAGGGGTTTGATTTCATAGTAAGCTGTTAAAACTACACTGACTGAGAGGTTTTCTAATGCTGTGGGAGACCTACTGGGACTTTTAATTGCAATCCAGGATCAGCTGCTCTGATGGCACCGGTGCATTTGCAATTAATCCTGAACTCGTTAAGGGATGCTTTTAAATTCATACCAATACACTGCTGAGTTTTTCTTGCAATGACACAACACATGGTGTTACTTTTGTTTTTTGTGTATGTGTAATAGGAAATAATTATCATGTAAGTAACACAAGAACAGTTGCCTAAACATTTGATGTCCAGCAGGAGTTAGAGAGAAACATGAAACCGAAATTTTTAGATGAATCTGATCTGATTTATTGATATTCTTTGGTGATATTCCACACACACACACACACACACACACACACACACACACACACACACACAC
>NW_024582432.1:1514423-1516812 GCF_018398535.1 Haplochromis burtoni
CAGAGAAAATGGATGAATGGTCCCTCAAAAACACAGTCATGCATATGTACAAACACAAAAATACACACCCAAATCTCATATTTGACTCATAAGCAGGCAGCCAGGTGTGTATAATGAATTCCGCCAATATGTTGCTGCTCTTTAAATGGCTATTGTTTCCTCCTTGGATCAAACATCAAAGATTAACAGACCACTTTTTCATTCTTTGATCCAGCACACCCTCAAATCCTCAGATTCTTTGCTGCATATTTCCTGCTATACATGATGAAGAATGCAATTGCTTCACATTTATTAACACACACACATCACATGAAACAGTATGCTACTGATGAGCCTCTAGAGGGTCCTGGCTCCTTTAGTCTCCACCTGCTTCTCTTGGTCCCAGCTGAGGCTCAACGCTGCATTACCAGTTGTACTCCATCCCTTTACATTCACACCAGCACCCCCTCACTTCCCACCCCATCATAACATTCACCCCAGGTCATGTCATCCCTACTGTCACTGGCTAAGCACCATTCGCACCCACCTATACGTGGTAACCCCTAAGCCCCTACAGGATCAGCAGCCATTGGCCTTGGCTGGCCTGCAGTAATTCACCAGGGAGGTGTGCAGAAATATTGGAAATCAGGAGACAAAAGAGTGATTCCTCAAAGGAAAAGGGGCTCATTGTAAGCGGACGGATAATCCACGTGTTCATCTTCCTGGATGTTTGATCTCGCGCTCAGGAGAAAATGAGCAATGAGCGGCAAAAGGATGCAGCTAAAACAGGAGCTTCAAAACTGCCAATTTATTAAGCTTTGTAGGGGGGGGGGGCATTTTCTCTGTAACACATGGTGTCTCCAGGCACTTTTATTCACCTGCCAGTGAACACAAGAGGTTAATACTACTAATGTGGGGACAGACCATAAAAAGATACCACTTTGTCTCACTGTACAAAAGTAATGCCATCATAACATGTTAATGTTGGCATTACTCTGGGAACGTTTGTGATGCAGTATTCCTATTTATTCACCAGTTGGTGAGCCGCCGAGGCTGTTTATTTGGTCTACTTTGGGTTTTGGTCACGCACTTTAGTGAAGTTCAGGTTACTTAAGTTATACTTAATTGGGAATAATATTTCTTCACATAATGTTCTTCACGAATAGTCATGCAGAACTACATGTAAAAAGCGGACTTTTTAAAAATACACTTGTAATATTTAATTTAGTTTGTTACTGTTGTTACTGTCTTGGAGGAACTGTGACCACATCATTTCCTTCTGATTACTCATTTATTTTTCATACCAATAACAAGTAAATATAAAACACCACACACTATTTTTTCCTAGCAAAATTACTCTTTTTTTGATCCTGCCCCGTCAGCACCACTTCAACCAGTGACACTGTTTCTGATCTGGACGAAATGTTGCATACCTTTATTCTTATATCTCCAAGAGCACAAAGTTCCCTATGCCAAAAGTACGATGAAGCCATATTTAGTTATCAGAAAAAACTAATGGCTATTTTGTCAATCAATTAGTGTGTCTTTGCTAACCTCATAGCAGAAGCATATTTGGAATACATCTTATCTTTTGATGGTGCTCTTAGGAGCAGTAATTAGCTCTTTGTGCTTAGGTAATGGTATGGGGGCTCTTGGCTCTCAGGCTATTCACAGACAGATTGCTAATGGAGGTGCGTTTGTATCCACTCCCATCATTCCTTCATCAGTCACCCACCCCTTTCATTTAAAACACTCTAGCAAATGCTCTGGCACACACACACACACACACACACACACACACACACACACACACACACACACACACACACACACACACACACACACACACACGATCTTTTAAAGGGTCTGGTAAAAATCCACTACACCCACCATTTATGTCTTCAGAGCATTTGTGTGTGTGTGTGTGTGTGTGTGTGTGTGTGTAGGATGTTTCTTTTTTAAATGTGTCTTTTTCCGTGTGTGCGTGTTAGACTGTGAGAAATTGGTCCACAGGGAGACAGAAGCATGACAGCAAATGCTTGACTAATGAGTGAATAATGAGTGTATGTTTGTGTTTTGCAGAATGTGTGTGTGTGTGTGTGTGTTTGTGTTTATGGGGCCATGTAACAGACTGTACGGCTCCTCCTGTCTAGGGTATTGGAGTTAAAAGGGAAGTCTTCAGGCTAAGTGGTGGTGAGCACTGCCTCACACTGATCAGATCAAATGAAATCGCTCTGAGTGTGTTTGTGAAACTCCTAGAAGTAGGGCCCGTGTGGTGGGTAGTAGGTGGATGTATTGACAGGTTGCAGGTGCGACTGAAGCCTGACTGAGCTGACAGGTAGAACATCAATTGATCAGCAGTGTTGCTCTTTCTCTTTATCCTCTTTTTGTAAAAAAGTATCTTCTTCTT
>NW_024582432.1:1516865-1530306 GCF_018398535.1 Haplochromis burtoni
CGGTTGCGTTTATTTTGCAAATTTATGCTGACACACACACACACACACACACACACACACACACACACACACACACACACACACACACACACACACACACAGTGAAGATACCTTATTACTTATGATATGTTTCCATTTTGACAGAGAGGGATGAACCAGTGACAGAAACACATCAATTAGAATATTACTTAAGGATTTGGCAACAGTGGGAACAAAGAACTCCTTTTTAATAGGTACAAACGTCAGAAGCAGAAAATTACGACCAGTTTCCAAAAGTTCTGTGGAGCATTTTAGTTTTTCTGAATACCATCACTAAACAGGTTTACAGTGTTAGTGACATTTATGACATGACATGAATCTGGTGTATGTAGCAAAGCATTTAAAAGCAGCCAGTGATCCTATATGCCTAAATTATATAGCACATAATAGCATTGTGGATATTAGTAGCAGTCAAATTATGAACATAATTCTTCATTCTGAATCTCAACTAAAGCTACAAGAAAAGTTTTGTTAAGAGAATACAGAATCCTAATTTAAGGTGATATACAGTAGGATTAGCCATAACAACTTCCCATCTTTATTTATTATTTATTTCTATTTATTTATTTATTATTATTTATCTATTTTTTTATTATTATTTCTAATAAATCTGTTTCTATTTTTTACATTTTTATTCTCAGATTCTTCTTGAGTAGCTTTGCATCATCATTTCAAAATGATCCTAATTTACTGTCTCTTAGTTCATCCCTTATCTGAAACAAGCCTTTTTAGCTTTAAAACAGCTTTTGTCTGATTGGCTGTTCTATTTCTCAAAGGTGCCCAAAATAACTAACTGAATAATTGATAATGGAAATAAAAACACATAAAAAGGTTAAATCATTTTTATCTTTGCCAAATTTGTTGTGATGTTTTTATCATGGAAACTGGCTGTCAGTCATCTTACTGCTAAATGAGACCATTTAAGGTCTACTAATATTCAGTATCATCAAATATAGAGAGGCTGTCTTTACATTTCATGCAAAGATTAAATTATAACAGGACACCTTGTCCATTGGGGTCCTTTTGGAAACAAATGAGGTTTTCCTAAATACGCTGAAACCCTGTGTTTGCCTTAACTACCTATTTAGAATCAGCTCTTTAGCTTACAACGTAACACCAGCTGAAATGCTGATTCAGAGCTGCTTATGATCGTTCCACTGTGGCTGCTTGTGTTTGGTCAGCCAGTCAGGTGTGTGGCAGGTGTGTTAGCAGATGTCCCTGAATCCCCAGACAGTCCTTTGGGGCCTCTGGAGTCTTTTATCTCTAAATGAGTCCCATCTGCTGGGCTTCTGCTGCGGAGGTGGAGGTGAACAGAGTGAGATGCATTCAAGGAAATTTGTTTTACGTACCTGCCTCTTTGTCTGGTTCACAGAAGAAATCTTGCTGGGATACTCTGATGTGATGTGTGTCAAAATGATTAATAGGGTCATATGAGGGAATGTGTAGAGACCTTTGTGATTACTGTGATTACTTTTCAAGAAAATACCTATATGTATCCATATGTGCAGATACATGTTTTCAGGATATAATTTCAAATGCTGAACTAGTCATTTAAAACCTTTATTTTTACTCTTTAAATATTCACATGTTAGACAAAATCTCACATGGTGGATAATGAAGAAAATGTACTAACATTAAAAACATCGATCCATCATTTTTCCAGTGGAGTAGTTCCTCCATATACACGCATTTCATACCAGCCTCAATCTTTTGCAAGGATTTATGTTTCTGACTTGTGTAAATTCATCTGCTTACTTTCATGTGCAGAAGTATAATGCCTAAAGCCCTGGATGGCCAGATTGTTATGGAGAAGACGCCTCGTTACTTTGTTACCGTGGAAACACCAGCGCGAGTCCATGCCATGTCTAAAGATGTGAAGCTGATCGTAGTCGTCCGTGACCCTGTGACCCGAGCCATATCTGACTACACACAGATCATCTCCAAGACCCCAAACATCCCTGCCTTTGAGAGTCTAGCCTTCAAGAACCAAACCACAGGTACAGATACAACTAAATGCAAGGATTTGATTGTACTTCTCATGAAGATGTTTTCATTTTTTTCTATTATGTTTTTTTTTTTCAGTTTGCCCAGTATTAAGTCAGCTATGCATAGCATCTCTAACTTTATGAGCCAGAGATTAGTTTAATTTCCAGACAGCTCCACTATCTGTAGGCATTTGCAAATGCTGCCACAAGCTGCATTTAATAGTTGTAACAATTAGCATTTATTTACACCTGCCAAAGTGTTTTACATCCAACATTTTGACAATGAGAAGTTTCCTGTTTCCTTACTAGGAGCTTAGGATGCTTGGTGTTTACAAGATATCAGCATTCATCTTGGTTCTAGTGATATAGATGATTGGTGTGGGGTCAAAAAGTGAACACAGTGGGCGAAATCCTCATCATCTGACCATCCTTATCTAGGAGTAAAGATGACATAAATCACATGTATTGCTCTCTTTGCCTCCCATGCCTTTGTCTCTAGGTCAGATCGACTCTCTGTGGAGCCCGCTGTGGATCGGTCTGTATGCCCAACACATGGAGCGTTGGCTGGCCTGGTTCCCCAGAAATCAGATCCATCTGGTCAGCGGGGAAAGGCTCATCTCAGACCCAGCCGGGGAACTGGGCAAAGTCCAGGACTTTCTGGGCCTCCAGAGGATTGTCACAGACAAGCACTTCTACTTCAACAAAACTAAAGGCTTCCCGTGCCTCAAGAAGCCGGAGGGAAGTAGTAAACCGCACTGCCTGGGCAAGACAAAAGGGAGGACGCACGCCTCCATCAACCCAGAGGTGATTCAGAGACTGAGGGATTTCTACAAGCCTCACAACCAGCGCTTCTATCAGATGGCAGGACAGGATTTTGGATGGCAGTGACCCTTTGACGGGGTGGAATTTGGGGCTTTTTGTTGGCACTGTTTTGAATAGACGCCTGTGCTAACATGCCATCTGATTGAGACAAATGCAGCGACTCAGAGTGCAGAAGAGAGAGACAGTTATCTGCTTACGACCAGCCAAGCAGCATTGCAGAGACTTTGTTAATAAAAACCCTGTGTCAATCCATTCAACTCTACCAATCAATCACCTTATGTTTGAAAGACAGCCGTGTCTTTTTCTATACGACAGATTGCTCAAAGTGGTTAACATTTATGTGTAAAGGTGGTCATGAGAATGTGGTTGCTGTAAGTTGTGGCTGTATAATTGTAGAACAGTGAAAACACTGTAGCTTTTAGTGTCTCTGCAGTTCAATCCCGGTGCTCAGTAGACTGTACAAGGAACTCAAGATCTGATGCATTTTCACCCTCCTCAATTTCCATAACTTTCTCTTTCGACCTGTTTGTTTTCTAATCTTGCTGGTTAAGAATTTAAGAGCAATCAGTGCCTACATGTTGAGCACCATCCTCCAAGCATTGTTTCTGAAATAAAGTGGGATGAATCTTTCATGCGGCGAGCAGCAGAAGGGTGAGCAAGAGAATCTTTGTATGAGCTCAGATTTGACTGAGTGGTTTTGTATTCTTGAATAATGAATGCGGATAAATGGATGTAGGGGAAGCGGTGTGGATCGCTTGCCGCTTGGCACATTTATGTGAAGGATTTAAGTTCGTATCCCGCTGCAAAACCAGCATCCTGTGCTGCACCTTGAACAAGGTAAAGGGAACCACTGGAGGACAACAGAAACAAGACAAGTTAAATGAATGCACAGAGGTTCGACCCGTCGATGAGCCATTTCAGTGGACTTTGATGTACGAAGCTTTTCCGCTTCTGCTTACAGGGTTGTCAGTTTTCAGTTTGCATGTATTTGCACTTGTATGAAAGCATAAAAAAGACACCTATTTTTCAGCAAAGATTTCTTTCCCACAGCTCTTCTTGCTCATTGTTTTCTGTTGCTATAAGCTCTTACTGAGCTCGAATGACAAATGATTGAATTTCTATTGAATGGCATTCGTGCAATTGCTTTGCAAATGTAAAGGCTGCAGATTGCCTCGGCGGTAAGATTCAAAAAGTCTGGTGGTATCTGTAATAAAGTGAAACAATACTTTAATGTCTGAACACTCACGAGTGTGGTTACTGAGTTGGACTACAAGGGTGACTGGGGTCAATCTTTTGATTAAAAAACATCTTTATGTGTGCGTGTGTATGGGGGCAGCGTTGGCTCGCCAATTTCTGCTAATTTCAAAGGTAGGCAACACCGCCATCTTGTGGTGAAAGCAAGGAACTGTGGGGTTAAAGCCCAGCAGAAAATATGATAAAAACAACTTCTTTATTATCACATATGCTCCTTGATTGCCTCAAATTAAATCTTTTCATAAAAACGTATTATTCATATTAACATATTAAGCTTAAAACAATTATCCACAAAAAAGCAACTAATGAACACTGCACAAAAAATGCCACTGTAAATAAGTCATGACATACTCGTAAAAACACAACAATCCATGCTTCAGCGTATACTGCAACCCAGGAGAGCCAAAGATAATTTAAACTCAAGAAGAATAAGCTGTCAAGTCATCTACGTTTACATTTCACTTTAAACTGAACAAATAAATAAGGTACGCAAAGATATACTTTGAAATGCACTTAAATGACTGTAAGTAGCAACAATCCCAGTGTGTCAATACAAGAAAAACACCCCCATCATCAAGTAAATATTAACACAGAGAGCTTCAAAAGACGCGCGGTTCTCTCGCTGATGGGTTTTGGCAGTTTGCACAGACAGCTACATGTCTCCTCTAAAGCAGTCACTTTTTCAGAGAAACACCACTGCCCTTATTCATATGTTGTGAGCACAGAGCATGCTGCGTGAGCGGAGGCATGCTGCTGGAAGTAAAGGCACTCAGCGTGGCCTGCAGGCATCCTCCACCCCCAGAACCTTCTTGCTATACACCTTAAAATCATCTTTTGTTTCCATGTGTTAGACAGAGCAATGCTGCTACAGTTCCTCGATCGTGGTCGTACTTCTCGGTTCTAAAGACCTAATGCAGTGTGTTTGATGCCACTAAATCCCATTTGGTTTACATGTTTGGTTAGGTGTGAGGCAGTGTATCAATATATGGATACTGTCGGTCCAGCAATGTCTATTTACAGCTGAGTGAGTCATGGACACACGCAGCTTTAGCAACTTTGTACACCTTCATCAATAGTTAAACTTTAAAATTCAGCAACCCAAGACTCTTTACGCCTCACTGAACTAATTGGAGATGTTGGAGAAGTGATCAGATCACTGTCCTTTCTATGGAGCTTTTCTCTTGGCTTTTGTTAGGTTCCTCAGCTTCACCTATTCTCATTTATGCTAACGGCCACCATGGGGTGACTCCTACATGGAAAATAAGAACGACTGAAGAGTGGCCTCTGTACAGCCAATGAGAAAAATGTATCCTATTTCTCAGATGATTTACAACTAGAGCAAACATTTCTGTAATGTTGCTAGTTTCAATAGATGATGATATTTATATGCTTTGGTGCACAGCTAACCTTCATCCAGTGTCTTCAGGTTCTCATCAGATCTGAACCATGCTTGTTATGCCCCCTGATGGAGACGGCCAAAACACTTAGGATTTCAAAACATTATGATGGGTATGTCTATCTTTTATGAACGGGGAAGAACGACTGTGGTGGGCTCAGCGACTAGAAGTACTAGACATGGAAGGAGCTACATGTACCACTTGAGCATCGGTGCATGCAGAAGTATCCCAGTTATGTTTTGTATATGTTTTGGTTTCAGAAATCTGGATAAGGCTATAACCCAGTTTTAACGGGACAGCTATGTAGGTTATAGGAGGCTTGATTAGCTTTAAACAGTTGGCCTGAACCAACTGGGTCCCTGTAGAGTCTTTTATATATCATGTTCTGACTTTTATCAGAATCAGGATAAGTTTCCAAATCAAATTTCCATGTACATTTGATGAGTTCTGAGGTAATAAACAATCACTGTGATCACTGAGATCATTGCTGAGGAGACGGCAAACCTTCATTTTGAATTTTACAGTAGTGTAATTAGCTTCAATGGTACATTTACTGTATATTGACAGTATATTTGTTGATATGCTGTGCCACAGCAGATCAGGTTTGACCATCATTTAAATGGTGAAAAGCTTATTTTTCAGATCTTTTTGTTGTTTTATCACTACACAAATATACAGAATAAGTTCCGAGTAAATACCTTCCCTGCTTTTTGTGAAGGGCTAAATTATTTTCTAACAAAAGATGATATGATGATCTGAAAATGCAAGTTAGTTTTTTTTAATTGACTTTTTATTCAAAGTAAGGTAAATAGTCTTCCTGCTAATAACAATAATTGTTGTAACCTTGCTAATGACGCATGAATATAAAACTAAAACTGGATTTTTTTTAAGGATGTGTAAAAAACCCCCAAACCTTTAAATCTTCTGCCTTAAATATGAAGTTATTATGCTGAAAATATGTAACATCCTGCTGTGCTTTTATGGTTTTGGGTTCATGGCTGTCATCACCCGTCAGCAAGTATCTGTTGAACACAGTGAAAAACCTGAAATTAAACATCCTGTTGTAGTTCTCAGGAATGGTGAAGACCAAACAAGAGTTATGTTTATCAGGTGACCAGAAATATGCTTCCAAATTAGTGCTGTGATTTACGATGCTAAATGTTGAACATTTTGGCTAATCACTTAAAATCCCCAGAGGTCTCAATCATGATCTCATTATCCTTAAAGTATTTACATCCTTGTAAGACACTGGACATGACAGTGACAGAATCGTGTTTCAAAATGCTACACGCTGCTTGTCTAGCAGTATTCCTCTCCCTGTGGATCTGGCAGGTCATTGAGGTCTAAGAAGATGGAGGTGTTGGACAGCTTGCGTCCATCTGACGACAGGTCGAGCAGTTCCTCGGCAGTGCTCGGCACAGAGCTGATGTACATGTCCCACACCTGCTCCGGAGAGTCCAGCTCCAACAGCTTCTGCTTGATCTTCAGGTTCTTCTCAATGTTCCTGCGCTTGTGCTTGAACTCCAGGATGGTTTTGGTGTAGCGGTTGATGGTGGTGACTGAGGATGCCATGCAGGCCGTGAAGGAGCTCCATGCCAAACTAAGGAAAGAAACGAAAACACCATGAACTCCTTCATTTGCTCCATATTCAACACCCTTTGTTCAGTTTTCTATCCTTTACAGAACCTGAGCTAATCCTTTGATATACTAACATTTAAATCGTGGCCACTCCCGATAAAAATGTCACATTCTTCAACTCTGGCACCTCCACTTCCTTACTTTAACCTCTTAAGCCCCAAGCCTACCTTTCGCCCCCGTATCAGGGGGCGTTGGGGCTTAAGAGGTTAAATACTGATAGCAGACTAGGTATGACAAATGCATCCTCAAGTGAAAACATTCATAGAAACATGAAAATATGATTTTGAAAACTTTATCTTGATAGAAAGTCTCTTTTATTTAATGATCAAAGCACAAAAAGCCTCTTTCCTCCAAAATTCAGACTACTGAAAACAGGTTGTCATATTATTTTGATATCTTGGGAAAACAGTTACTTTGTGACAACATAAAATGCTGTCAAGGTAATTTTTTTTGTCACGATCAAGTAATAATAATTATTTGACAAGTAAACAAAGGGGTGGCTTTGATTAGGGATCAGAAGACAAACAATAGCTAAAAAGATATACACGCCTGTTTAGATTACTTTCTAATATTAAAGTTATGAATTTTACAGCAGCATATTACATGTGCACTATTGTTTAAAAGTTGCTATTTACAGCTTTATAGACTAAAAGACCATCTAAATCTGTTTTAATGACAGCACACTATGAACTTTTTAGCATAACGAATGGGTTTTCTGGTACAGGGAGGTGAGTCAGTAAGAGAAAGCATTGCATATACAACAATGGCTACCTCACAAAAACCATGTTTATAGATACAGATTAAATACAAGGAGGGAAGGGCAATCAGGAACAGGTGCAGTATGTACAATCTCACCAGTAGACGGACTGGTGCTTATATCGCACTTTTCTACTTTAAGCGCTTCACACAACTTGCCTCATTCCTGCAGGTGCCTTTTATCAAACATTCACAGTCTGAATGGATGCATCAGAGAGCAACTTCAGGTTAGCACTTTTAGCACTGGAACAGACAGGGATCAAACCAACAACCTTCTAATTAGTAGGTGTGCTGCTCTACTGCCTGAGCTACAGCCACCCCGATAGATGTCAAAAGACTGCAGACTGCAGTCGACTGAATCCTGTTCATAAATCTCAGCTACACTGGCCACTGTAGGACAGAAAACTCTGTAGGACTGCTGGTCATCTGCAGTAAGTGTAGGGTGTCATTCTATTGTTTAGCTCAGCTGTCTGGCACACTAGCTGGCACAATATTAGCTTAAAACCAGCTGCTGTTTTTGTTCAGCTCATTGAGATGGTGAGTAAGTAATTGCGACAATATTGAGACTAAATAAGCATATTTATGAACCTTTTCATGTGTTAGAGCCCCGACTTCAGTTGAGGAGATGAAGCTTGAGGTAAAGAGGAAGAGGATGAGGTGGAAATGAGGAAGAGACAAAAGCAGAGGAGGAGGACAGAGGCATAATGAGAAGGAAATGATAAGAGTATACATGTACTAATGCTAAATAGCTGGATCTTAAAAGAGCTGTTTATGATCTTCTAATTAAAGGTAACGTATAAGGCATACAACGTATATCTCAAGCCATGAACATAAAACACTATTATGCTACTGTGTCTGCTGTATTCAAGACGGCGGTGCAAGATGGTGGCTTCCAAAAACTGACTCTCTTTTCTTTGTAATTTATTGATTTGATCCCAAATTTACAAGAATGCATAAATTATGATATTTATGAGTAAGATTCTTTTTTTCTATATTAAATAACCATCAGAAATGATGTACTATGCTGATAAAGAACTTTCTATGTGCTTTCATCGTGTTTTTGCAGAATAAAAGTCCAGCCAATGTGAAGGAGGAATTGTCCTCCTGGTGGCGCTGATTCATCACAAAAGCCCTGCAAACCTGTCTGCTTTATTCAGGCATAATTGTTAGTTTAACAAGGAATAAACATTGAACTGATGAGGTTTAACTAGAGCCAAACCCATTTGTTGTCAGGCTGATGTTACTGGCCAGTATTATCTGTGTGCTGATTTATCAACATTAGTATTTATAGTGATTGATAAATACAAGCTTTCCCACTAGCAACACAGAAAAAGAAAAAGATATTGGCTAATCTGTTGAAATGTTTGCCTTTCGAATCACTGAATACTGATACCAGTACTCAGTGATTTAAAATTCAGTATCAGCTGGGCTCCAAGTTTAGCACAAAGCAAACAAAAGTTGAGAAAAGAACTGCAATGCATGGTTAAACGAAGTATTACATATTTCTGCTGTTCTTGTGCAATTTAAATTGATCAAAGATGAAATAACCAATGTATAGAACATTTTACCAAATCGTTTCAATGCTTTGGGAGAACAAACAAGTGAGGACTCAAAGGGCCAAGTGGTGAAACAGTGGGATAAGAAAGAAATTACTACAAAGACTGTAATGGGAGGGAGCAGGATAAGGAGAAATACAGAAAAGTAGGCTGAGAGCAACAGCACAGGAGACACAAAGAGAAAAGACTAAGCTATCTTGTAGAGTGGGCTTTTTCCTTTATCCACTTAACAAGCTCAGTTTTTGGACCTGTGATTGCAGCAGATGAAAAGACTGAAAAGTAGGCTACAACTGAGGTGCTGAAAGGTTCAGTCTGGCCCACAGATGGCTTTGCAAACTGTTAAAATTGCATTGAAGCAAGGCATAATTTGTGGACAATTTACTGTACCAGGAGGCACAGGAACACAAAAAACCGCCCCTGTAAAAGCTCATGTTTGAAGTTTAACAAGCTCATGCATTTGGCAGTGAGCAGAACATAAATGTTCAAATCCTAAATGGGACAGAAAAGGAGTTTCATGCAAAAAACATCTTGCAGTTATGTCCTTACACATGGTGTTGCACATGGCTGCATGACAATGTGTAATTTATAGATGTGCTATCTGTACAAAACTATGATTAGAAGGAATCATTGTTGAGTTACAGTCAGTTCACCGATTTTGCTACAAATAAATTTAAAAAAGACGTCAGAATTTAATACTCAGAAAAATTCTCCAAACTCGGCTTGGAGTGACTCACAAACCTTGTTGATTTTTAGATTTTATGTCCGAACAAAAACTTTGAAAGACTTCCAGAAAGCCTGGAGAATTATTGTTCAAGAGCACTTTAAAAATGACACGAATGTCTGGCTGCTTGGGAGCAAAATAAAAAGAACCAACATCACTCACATGTATGACCAGCTGTAGTCCCACGTCTGAGGTTTCCAGTCCTCTGGGCCCAGACTGACTGTCAGCTGGAAGGCTGTGGTGAACATCATGTGGGCTACCATCCCCAACAGACCTGGACACACACACGTACACAAACACTGATAAATCAATAAGATTTACCCACACTGGCAGCCAAAGAACCTGCTAAGTGTATTTCTTGATAGCCACCACTTGATGGCAGTATTGCACAATGTAACACATGACGACGCATACACGAGCAGCTGTTTGCAACCATATACATGTCAAACACTGCTATTACACAAAGTTAAACTTTGTGTAATAGCTAAGAACGCAATAAAAAAATAGAGCAGAAGAATTTTCTCTAACTACCTCTCAGCTATTTAACATATCCTTTGACCAATCCCAGGATATGAAACCACAGAACTAACTAAAATATTATTAAAAATGAGTATTAATGGTCTAATAATTCAATAACACTGTCACATGGACTGATTAGTCATACTCTGTATTTGCTGAATCTGCATGCTTCCTTCACTATTCATTTTACTGCAAGGGGTACTGAGCTACAGTGAGTCACTGTTTAAGCGAGTCACACCGAGTAGTGCTGCTATCTACAGAATGTATTTCTTTTAGGGTTGGCAAATGATCACATACAGAGAGAAATATTACAGGAGCTGAAATTCTAACTATGTGGCCAGACTAGGCACTGATTCTCTGTTTCTTTACTCATTTCACACATTCTTAAAACGAAATAAATACATAAAGAAAAATAGACAAGACTTCACTAACAGCTGAAAAATCATTCAGAAAAGTCCAAGTGGAGCACAAAATAAAAATAAAACTGTGAGAAATAAACAGTGAAATGCAACTTTCAGGTGTACCAACTTTTCTTTGTTTACTGCATTATTATTTTCTCATTTATTCCTTAATAACCAGAAGAAGTAACAGTGCACCAAGGAACTGGGAACAACACGGAGAACTCTGATAAAAAAGTTTTTAAAAAATATTACATAAGCTGCGGCATTTAAATCACATGCGGTTGTTCAATCTTGGCTAGCCTATGACCCAGCAGGTGCCACTGTTTCTTGTTCTTAGCTGGTACATCGTGTGGTCTTCTGCTGCTGCACCCATCTGCTTCACCTGGTTCATTCAGAGATGCACTTCTGCGTACTGCAGATGTAACGAAGGGAGCTTTGTTGCTTTCTTATCAGCTCAAAGTATTCTGGCATTCTCTTCTGACCTCTGACATCAACAACACATTTTCTCCCAGTTTCTGACAATTCTCTGTACACCCTGGAGGTGATTATGTGGGAAGCACCCAGTAGATCATAAGTTTCTGAAAGGACCAGGTTGTTGCCAGGCAGACCAGCTTGCCTGGCAACAACAAGCCTCCCACCGTCAAAGCCACTTAAGTCAACGTTCTTCTCCATTCTGATGCTCGGTTTGAATATCAGCAGGACATCTTCACCATGCCTACTTACCTGAAACCACTGGGTCCCTGTTACAGTGATGGATTAGTATTTTTGCCTTAACAAAGTGGCCACTGAGTGCATCTCATAAGCTCATAAGATTCGCTCTGTCACACCAAACACATCATATCCTCCTTCTCTACATCCATGAATCCCAAACTGTCTGTCTGATGTACTCATTTCTAATCTTGTCCATCATTTCCAATGAAAAATTTAACATCTTCAACTCCACCACCAGCTCCCACTTTTGTCTTTTTGTTAGTGCCACCATCTCCAACCATATATTATAGCAGACCTAACTAGTATCTAGTAATTTTGCCTTTCACTTTTGCCATCCTTGTGTCTGCACTTTGTCAGTGTTTTAAACCATTCATTGAAGAGAGCTTTTTGTTATGTTAGTGAGTAATTAATGTACTATTTTTCATTAACTATTAGTTAATTATAAACTGGGTGTATTTTACCGTTTTATTTGAAAACATGGCACAGCTACTGCTCCCAAAGCAGCCTCTGTGAGCAGCTCCTGCTAAAGTAGGTATATCCAGGCCCACAATTTCCCATGATGACAAGCTGACTCACGAGGTGAAAACAATACCATCCACAGTGCTGCTGCTGCTAATAAATCTTGCAGTAAATTTCAGAATACAGCAGTGTTGGTGGAGTTATTTACTTTTGCACGTAAGCAGGCTTCTGCTTGGGAATAGGATCAACTAATGCAATGAAAGAAACGAAGGCATAAATATGGTAATTACAGCCAATCTCAGCGTGCCACTGTTTGTGAGATGAAGACCACGAGAGTCAAGGGGAAAACAGAGAGACAATTCATTTTTCCCTAAACCCTGTTCCCTTTAAGCTTCTGTTGCTAGGCATGCTAAGCTCAAGGCCAATATGCAATTTACAAGGAAAACAACAAAGGTTTTTAACTAATTGTAATTTTTACACTACATTTGAATCAAACAGTTGAGTTACACCAGCAACACGCTGGTGAAAAACATATTTTGTAGAAACATTCATCCATCCAGTTTTGGCTGCTTATCTGTGGCTGGGTTGTGTTGGCAGCAGTGGAGCAGAGAAACCCAGACCTCAGACCTCAGGTAATGGTAGGAGGGTAGAGCTGAATTTCTCCCAGCACTGCCTTATTCTCACCTGCCTTTAATCCTAACTGCACACCAGTAAACACTCAGAAAAGCATCTAGCACAGATGCAATGCACCCCAATGATATAGATGTGGTGATTTATGATTCCAATATTCTGATATATCAGACGATATTTTTTCTTTTAGACACACGACAGGAAAATAGATTTCCCTATAATTTACTGTTAAAAACACCCAATCGACCCCTGGTGGATTGGAGTGTTTCTCCTACATCTTTTTTTGCGTTTAAAATTTTCATTTATTGGCCATTATAAATGCTGTCGCTAGCAGATTATCAAAAAAGCTAATATTAGCTTTTAATATCAGCCTTCCTATAATACTGATATTATTAATTTGATAAAATACATCCACAGACAGAACTATATATAGCAACCTATGAAAGGACTCAAAACTGCCTTGTCAAAGTGTCCTCAGGGTCACATTCGTCTCAAAGATACGTGTGAGTCATTGCAATACAATAACACACACACACACACACACACACACACA
>NW_024582432.1:1530326-1606553 GCF_018398535.1 Haplochromis burtoni
ACACACACACACACACACACACACACACTAGACTAAACAAGGTAAAAACAAATATATTAGCAATGCTGTTGCTACTGCTAGCACATGAGCTGTAGTTAGCAAACAAGCGACAGTTAGCTTACTTTGTGAATTGGCTGAAGTTTTTATGTAGCTGTAGCTTTTTTTTCTAGCCAAATGATTTTAAAAACCCAAACAGTAACATTCTGTACTTTTACTTGCGATACTGAGCAAGTAAAAGTAAAACTATGTATCTTGGGCAGCAAGTTAGCTTTCCAACTAGCTTAAGATCCATGTAGAATACATGAAAATACGAAAGGAAAATGATGGATAAGAACATGCACAAGCTTTCCTAACTAACTTAACTTTTTTCAACTTTGTTAAAATTATGAAGTTTTTGAATGTACTACTAATTAGAGATAATAAAGCTTTATACTCAGAGGAACCATTAACTGGATGCAGCAGTGCCTGCCACAAACATACTTTTTGTTCGTTCTAAACAAATTTACTCTTTAGCTTTTATTTTATTAAAAAACATACAAACAGTTCATTAATAGCGCAGTACAGTGTTTCACCTTTTATGATGGTAATAATGAAAACTCTAGCCACGAAAGAGTCTTTCTCTATTATGCATATATTATTTATTCATACTGCTTTTTTTTTGCTCTGTACTTTTTAAGCAGCTCTTTATTATCTGGGCATGTTTGCAGGATAAATGCCAAAAATTGAGATTAAAACTAGAAATTAGAAAAAACTAACAGATATAGACAACACCAACGAATGACATGCTTGCTGCCATTTGTAGTTCTCCCACATTTGCAGTGTTAAATGTATTAGAATATAAGCTGTTTAGCATCTTGGTACCATTTCCTGTTACATCTACCAGTTCAGCTTCCTGTGTACTTCAGGCATAGTTTATTTACAGTAGTGCAAACATATCTGCAGGATAAAATTTTCTGCTGTGGCAAATGTGAGAAAGAACAACTGTGAAAAATATTCCAACCTGATTTTGTGTAAAAAATGGAAAACAGCAAAGGTGTTAAAATTTCCTATCTTTGTGTAAATCATATTTAATATTTTTTTCTCTTTATGAATGGAAAAGATAGAAACAAAAAGCACACTCTGACTTTCAGCAAGCTGGATAACACTGATGGGAGATTGTACTGAGCTGGAGAAGCTAGAATAAAAGATAGCCCAGACATTACAAGACATCTCCTATTTATTTACACCCTTTTCATTATGTGAAGAAATCTCATGCTCAACAGGCGTGCTTTCATCCTGTAATAGGGCAACTATTGTTTGTTGGAGGTTTCAGCAGCCATCAACTGAGTCCAATCCATATATACCAAGAACTGGGTGCAAAACGTAAAGTAGAGATTAGCAGCATCTTCCACTTATCCGGTATACTCTTTGTCCTTTCATATTCTTCCCATCTCTTCCCCTCGTCTGCCTCTTGCTTGGTTTTCTGTGCTTCGCTTCATTTATTATTTTCATCTTTGCACCTGATTTTTTTGTGCTGGATTTTGCCTTGCCCACAAACCAGCACAGGAATAAAAAGCTACGGATTTGTAGCCTACCAATCCGATTACCACATAAGCCCCCCCCCCCTCCACAAATCCCTGGGCCGAACATGAGTGCACCAGATTCAGTACCAAACACCTAAATTCTCATCTCATCCCTATCAGAGCTCATGTTTATTCCTAAAGATATGACAGTGCTACATTATCATAATGTTATGCAGATCAGAGGCAGCCGTGCATCAGGATGAGTGGAACAAATCGCAGTCCCGAGTCTCAGCACGTTCTGTCATCTGGAAATTATGCTTGTTCTCCTAACACAAGGTCACTTTTTTCCAAAAGAAGTCAATACATGCCATTGCAAGGTTATTTATTTTTAGTGTCAAAGCACTTAACATATACAAGCAGCCTCAGAGATGTGACGCTTTTGATCCAGTTCAGCCGTACAACATCGAGAAAGCAGTTTAGCCTAATCTGTGCTGCAAAGCTCTCTCACAGTCAACAGGGGGCACCTAGATTTTTTTAATCTGTTTTGTCATTGTGCACAAGCTACAACTGAAGTCTGACACTAAGGATTATTTGTCCTTTATCATGCTGTTTGGAAAATGACTATTCATCCAGTGTACAAAAGGTGGTTGAGCTTTTAATCCTGCGTTTAGAACTGCATGAGAAATCTGTCATACGACAAAGCGGATATGAAAAAAGAAAAAATACATATGTTTTTGTGGCTAATACAATACCGGTCACAGGATATGTCAAACTTTACACTTTTCATTTTTCGGCATGTCAGACCTATCAAATTGTAGCTATACATTATGCACAGCAACAACACCAAACTGCAAGTAGGGGCATGTCATTAATCTGCAATGCTCTCATGTGAAAGATTATACACAAACAATATGCTTTACTCAAAGTCACAAACACACGAAGAGCAATGAATTGTTTTTCTCTCTCTTGTGGGGCATTATGCCTCGTCTAATTCCAGTTGGCTGAAGAACAGTCTTTTTCTGAGTATCTGGTCAGAACATCAGAAACAGGATGTCACAGTGTGATTTCATACAAGAACACAGCAGAATTATTTTAGTACAGACCGAAAAACATTTATTGTTGAGAGATATTGTGCAACATATTCCCTCGTATTGGAATATTTGTAAATAATAGAACCACAATACCAAAAAGTTGGAATAGTGTATAAAGTGTAAGTAAGAAAAGAATAAAGCCAATTGTTTAAACTGATAAATAATATTAGCTTATTGTAATTTAATGGCAGCAACACGTCTAACAGTGTGGTACAGGGACATGTTTACTACTGTGTAGCATCCCCCCTTTTTAACACCACTGCCCTAATACTGTCTGATATAGTATTCTACCTAGTCAACAGTGTTGGGTCTTCTTTGTTTTATTTTTCATTTTGCAATGCTTCAAATGTTTATAGGTTGAAGGTCTGAACAACTTCACTCTTCTACTACAAACCAACGCTGTTTTAATATCTGCAGTATGTGGTTCATGAGAAATATGGCTTGCTGAAATGTGCAAGGACTCCACCGAAAAAGTCAGGAGGATGTGTGCAAAAAAAAAGAAAACACTAATTTCAAATTTCAATTCCTCTGACTACAAGAAGAGAGCATTCACAGGCTTCACAATTACATTGAAGATCATTATTATGAAATTTTCCCACAACTCATAGACACATGTTCTTGAACAGTGGGACTGGGGCAGCATGGTGACATGGTGGTCAGCTTTGCTGCCGCACGGCAAGAAGGTGCTGAGTTTAATTCTACCATCAGGATCAGGACGGGGTCTTCCTTTGTCGAGTTCGCATGTTCTCCCTGTGTTTGTGTGGGTTCTCTCTGCTTCCTCCCACAGTCCAAAGACATGCAGTTAGGGGGGCTAGGTTAAATGGAAACTCTAAATTGCCCATAGGAGTGAATGTAAGTGCGAATGATTGTCTGTGCCTATGTGTTAGCCCTGCGACAGACTGGCGACCTGTCCAGGGTGTACCCCGCCTCTTGCCCTAAGACAGCTGGGATAGGCTCCAGCGACCCTGAAAAAGGATAAGCAGAAGCAAATGGATGGATGGTTCTCCTCATCTTTACTTCTGAGAAGCTGCCTTTCTAAGCTGCTCTTTTTATATTAAATTATGTTGGTTAAAACTCTTTTGGACAGTTCTTAAGTCTTTAAGAAGTCCCCCCTTTTTTCAAACTGGGTAATACCAAAGTACAACCCTGTTTTCAGGTCTTGTTTAAGCTGTAACTCCAGGGTATGTGCTATTTTGGCTAAAGAGGATGTTTTTTGTGTTGAAAATGTAACGATAAGGTGTTACATCATGGGTAATAGGTGTATTAAAAAGAGATTCATATATATCTTGTAGTTATAAAATTGGAACATACCCAGATTGTTTGACTGACAGTGAAATACTATGTAACTTTCACTGCTTAATACAAAACCACATTTCCACTTGGTCAGCTGCATAACATGTTGATCTGTACTCAGCCAATCAATGAGAGGGACGATGAAGAAGCTGAAACAGGATTACAGCGACATAGCCAGGCTGTTCCATCTGTACCACACACACATTAATGTAATAGCAGACTGCAGCAAGGGTTTTAAGTTAAAAAACTGACAGTAAAGTGGTCTACAATTGGAAAGACGTACAGATAAATGGGTTGTTGTCTTTGTTAGCTTCTTTACAATGTAAACAAATAATTTTGTTTCAAGGTGTTTTGTATGTTTTCATAATAGGTTGTGTCTTTAGTCATAGTGCATGTTTTGCTGCGTTCCAAATACCTCTGAACTCGGCCTTCCAAAAAAGAAAAACAGGATTTGCTAGGTAGATAAGCTAGTTAGAGCCATTCATGTATCACTAGCAATACAACATAAAACTTTTTTGCTTTTAAAACAGCTGGAGCACATTCATGTATAGAGCCTGGTCAGTGCTCTGCATATGGCTTGTTTAGTCAGTCACACATACACAACATTGGCAGGACAGATTAAAGCTTTTAGAGTTTTACTTTTGCTCATGTTCAGTGCTGCCATCTTGGACCGTTACCTCGAGGGTTGGTAGGGCTACTCCAACCTTCCAAGTGGGAAATCCAAGTTGAGGGGGAATTCAAGATTCAAATTGTGACACTAAGAAATTCCTACTTATTAAGGAATGTGGCATTAGTGTATGCCTGTGAGTGTGCACACAACCATTTCCCTGCACCACTGAGGATTTTTCACAGGCATGAAACAGGACGACTCATAATATGTCATACATGAGGCTGACTGGTCAGTCAGGGCTGAGAATCCTGGAACTCGTTTGATTCTGATCTTTGGCTGGTTGATCTGTGCATTTCTACTTACTTACACTATCACAGCAGCTGCACTAGGTGCCATCTTCTATGCATATTTTTTTTACTGTGCTAATATAGCATACAGGACTGAAAAAACAAGTACTGCTGTGTTTTCAGACTTTTGGTATTGAAGCTTTTCATTCATAAGTTTTGGTTCTGATGACATCCCAACTACTAGCCAGCATTCACAGGCTTGTCACTAGGTTACACATACTTGGTGAGCAGATGATTTCTCTAACATAACGATTGCTTTACTCCACTGACACTGAAATATTTGTTCTGTACATATAAAACATCTGCAGTCCTCCAACATAAAATCAAATTGTTACTTCTTGTTATATTTTGGTAGTTTCTTAAATAACTACAGGTTCATTGTGCCTTAAGTAGTCAAACAACACATCCATGCACACTTTAGTACACTAGGCACACACTAATTTAAGAAATAGAAACAGAAAGTGGGGTTATCTAGCAGATGTTTGTCTCCATGTCAGAGATAAGTAAACTTGTTGCTGCTGCTGTGCCACATTTCTCTTGCTTTGGAGATCAGTTGCTTTAAGCTGCAGGTATTAAGACAAGGTGCTGGAAGCTGAAAAAAAAAGCTGTTAAAATTGAGAACACGCGTATTACCGGTAAGTGTTGTTAATCTAATCCGCCAGAGCATGTGTTCTTTGAAGTAGAGTTGTATTTTTATGAATATTTTATTTCATATTTATTTGAGATAAAACATTGCAGAGCAAGGTGAATAGGAAAACTTGAACATTTTCAAAGATGTTTTTGTAGTTTTCAGAGAGGTCTTTTTATGTGCTCTTATCAACTGAAGGCAAGTCTATGTTTTGAACTCCTTTCATCTATATGGTCCAGTGGAAAAAGCCAGAGTTTCAGAGTTTGTCTTGTGTATAGCTTTCTCATTAGAATGAAACTTTGAGGTTCTTTTTTTTTGGGCAGCATGAAAAAGGCAGAAAATAGCTGACAGTTGGCAAGTTAGAGTGTAACACAAATGGAGAATAGAGAGTTTGGAGAAACTTGCTTTTTTTGAAAAAGTCAGAAAAGATATGAAAGACATGATCTCTTTCATATCAAGAAAAATTGTTTTAATAAGCTGTATTTAAATGGTGCATAACCGTTTTGTTTTTTTAATAAACTGCAATGTTTAAAAAGATTTTCTAAAAGTAATGCGAAATGTAATTAAAGGAATACAAATGCTTTTTTGGTTTTGTTTATGAGAAACATGTCACATTTTTCTCAGATTGTTAAGTATCACCTAAAATAGCTCCAGATTGCTCAGTATTTCCTTCTGTCCCCTCAGGCTCTTTATACACTAACGAGCAGTAGTCTCTGTCACACACAGTACAGTTAGCATGACCACTCTTACTATTGGAACAAATTGGCAGTTCCGCAGGCACCCGCTATTAAAACCACAGTTTTTATTTTTTAACACACACTCAGCACAAAAACTGAAGTTTTTACTCACATTACTCACATTAATTACCCGAATTCAGCTCAACTTAAGTTCATTCCTCACATCAAAGTAAGCCTCTCTTTCTTTTACTTCCCCAATACGTCTGTTTTTCATCATCACCTCACACGCCTCATCATACGTCACATAACTGACAGGTGTAATAAAATTTCAGCTCAGACCTCATTAACATAACATATTCAGCCCATTAGAAAGAGAAACAAACTGTTACAAGGACACTAAACCGTTGATGTTTGAGAGCCGACGAACTGCAACAAAAGCCGTAAAAAAATTCTAAATGATTTTGTGTTTTAGAGGGATAAAAACTACACTCACACTTGAGTACCAGCCTCACAGATTTCACCCCCTCTATTTATGCAAACAGCTCACTTCTTCAGACAGCGAGCCATATATAAATAAAACATGACACATACGGCCTGGGTTGAGAGTTCACTCGCTATCTTACTGAACGTTACAGCTGGCAAAACACTGGGTAAGTGTGTGAAAACACAACTCCTGAGTTTAGTTGCAGGAGAGCATGCTAGGTTCAGCACCTATCAGGTGAAAATGAAAATATCACAAGACCACAACAGGATGACTGAGGGTTGGTCAGTAGTTTTTCTGCTGTGATAGACAGACCCTGGAAAAGGTGTCAACCTTCAGCCTGACCCTGCCAGTAACATGCACCAGAAATAAATAGAAGATAAAATAAAATCATCCAGCATCGTCTACATCCATTTACTGTAAAGTAATGGCTTTTTAAATGCCAATTACTTGGGCATTTCAACACTGGAGTCTGGGGGACTGACTCACATATGGATCTAGCTTCAGTTGGCCATTAAAGGAACTGCAGATTTTGGCACTTCTGATTAGCTTCATTTGTCAGAGATTCCCATTTGGAAAGGAGATAATAAAGTCTCACGATTCACAGTGATGCACAATCCACAACGACACAAAAGCAAACTGTCAATATGATTAACAAGTGACAAATAAAAAAATCAGGTAAATCTTAGTTATCTTTCCATCTTATAACATCCTTGCTACGACATTTTAAACCTTCACCAGTTTTTTAAACTGACAATAGGTTTGGAAGTGCATTTTCTCACTTGAGTCTATGCCAGGCAAAAGATGGTCACCTGAACTCAAACTTTAAAGGCTTGAGCAGAGTGTTAGTACTGTTGCCATCTTGGTGATTTTAAAACGAGGAGTGATAAAACTGATAACCGGAGGAATATGTAAGGTACTGATCTGAACTGATCAGGAAAAGTCTTACTAAGGTCAAAGGAGCTGAAGGCTGTTTTTCCATAGACTTCCATGTAGCTTGATGCCTTTTTGAACATCCCTCCCTGCTGGCCATTAGAAATAATGCATATTTAAGACACTTGCATCCATCTTTTATATACAGTTTGTGGTGATTTGAATGTAATGGCAATGTAGGTTTGAAGTAATTGTGATTACAAGCAGGGTGGGGTGGTGCTGATGTCATGACGATAAATATGATGCATTACCCATATCACTTTTATACAAATCTATTTGAATGAGAACTTTCAATTTGCTTTTTACTTCTTTTTTTTGTAAATATTCCAGTTTAAGGAAAAAGTAGGTCATTCCCAGTGTATTCATCTGCAAAAAAAGTCATATAGGATTAAGAAGGCACCTGATACACGATATGAAGTTTTGAGGACACTTAACTAGTAAGACTATAGCTCCGTCATTGCCTCATATGCCAACAGGATCAAAAGAGAACTTGGGTTACTCTGTACTAAAATCAAAGCAACAGTCAGACTAGGGGAATCCAACTCTAACGTCAAACTAATCAATATGCAGCCTCAGGCTCACCACATATCCATATATGTCTCTTGAATGAATTTCTCTAATCTTCTTGGTCTCTTAAAGTTTTTAAAAACTTTGCCTTCTGATCAGGGGCTTTCCTTCACAGACATAAAGCCGGATTCTTTGAAAAAGACAAATATGACAGAAAATTTGATCCAAGCAGAGACAAAAACCTCATTCTTGCACCAATTTCCTACAAAATACATTTCACTAAAACAGACTATTTGAAGAAAAGCATCAATCAAAGCAATGTCTTGTCTTAGAGTTAGATCAAAGAAGTAAAGTTTCGTTGGGTTTGAGCAAACGTAATATTTCCATTTTTTTGTAATGCTTTCGGACACTGCTCTGTATCCACATTGTTCTTGATAGAGACTCTCCTTGTCGTGACCTTTTACCAAAATGAACAGATTTTCTTTCCTACAGTAAGAAAGTCAGTATTGGGCATTAAAAGCATTTTAAAACACCTTTTATTCTGGTTTTACTGGTGATTCTATACATGCAGTATTTATGTTCCAGTGACCACTGAAATTACAGTTAATTTAGCTAATTAACTAAATTAGGTTTCAAGATGTCTGCAAAGTTA
This sequence comes from Haplochromis burtoni, assembly GCF_018398535.1. Lineage (NCBI taxonomy): Eukaryota > Metazoa > Chordata > Actinopteri > Cichliformes > Cichlidae > Haplochromis > Haplochromis burtoni. The sequence goes on from NW_024582432.1 coordinate 1,539,048, forward strand.
CAAGCTTGATGCAAGCAGAAAATGTTATTGTGGATCTGACCAGCTTATATGTTTAAGTGAGTCATAGTGATGTTAAGTGGCTTAAAAAACAGAAAGTAGACTAGAATGACAATGAGTGAAAAAGCAGCCAATGTCCACAGGAAAACTTTGAAAGACCTTCAGAAAGCCTGGAAAACTATAGCTCAGGATCACTTTAAAAAATTACAAGAATCTAAATCGTTGTCAGTGTGGTTCTGGGAAGGTCAGGAGAGAAGTACAACCATCTATGAAACACAGGGCAGGCTTTGTCATGGTTCTGTGTTGGGGATCTTGATAAAACTGATAAAATTATGAACACAGAAAAGTGCCATCGGAGTTTAATCCACCATGCAAAACGATTTGGAAAGTATCTGATTGGTTTTTTGTCATGCTTTTTTCAGCATGACAATGAAACACAGAACAGAAAAGCACAAAATGAACACTATCAGTCATGGATTTGCCTTCCCAGTGCCTGAATCTCAACATTGATATTGAAGCAGTGTGGGATCATTTTGACAGAGAACTGAAAAAGAGGCAACCAGCATCCAAAGAAGTGCTCTGAATGTCCATCAAGGAGCCTGGAGAACTATCCTGAAGTCTACTTCAAGTCTGTTTCATTTAGAAGAAAGCTTGAAAAACAGTTCAGACTGTTTATATATTGTTATCATACAGTACACACACACATATATATATATATACAAATCAGGAAGATGGCCCCAAGCGACCACGTGCTCAGTGAATACCTCAGGCAGTAGAAACCCAAGAAAGAGGAAGGCGAGGAACCATCATGGAAGGACAGGCCCCTGCACAGTATGTACCACCGGCAGATAGAGTAAGTGGCTGATATCCAGTACAGATGGACGAAATGGTGGTGGCTAACCAACCGGACATAGTAGTGGTAGACAAACAGAAGAAGACGGCCGTAGTGATCGATGTAGCGGTTCTCAATGACAGCAACATCAGAAAGAAGGAACACAAGAAGCTCGAGAAATACCAAGGGCTCAGAGAAGAGCTCGAGAAGATGTGGAGGGTGAAGGTGACGGTGGTCCCAGTGGTAATCGGAGCACTAGGTGCGGTGACTCCCAAACTAGGCGAGTGGCTCCAGCAGATCCCAGGAACAACATTGGAGATCTCTTTCCAGAAGAGAGCAGTCCTAGGAACAGCTAAGATACTGCGCAGGACCCTCAAGCTCCCAGGCCTCTGGTAGAGGACCCGAGCTTGAAGGATTGACCGCCCACAGGGGCGAGCGGGGGATTTTTCTTTTTTTTTTTTTACATATATGCTGTAGGACTGCATGTTTCAGTCTCTGCATGTATTTCCCGTTTTCCTCATAATATATCAAGAAATGAGAAGTGCTCAAGACTTTTGCACATTACTGCATTTCGGTTTATGAATGGATTAAACAAATCCAACAGATCATGCTAATTTATGACGTTATCATGTTTTAGGCATATTTCAATAAAGCCAGACTAGCTGTTCTGTGCTGCCTCAGGTCTTTAAATTAAGCAATGCTAAACAATATGTGTCTCTAGCCAGAGATGAGAAGAGTACTGATTCTCTCATGTCACTGACATAACAAAAGCTGGTAAGTGTGTTTCACAAAATGCTAACATATTTTGGGTGAGCTGTGGATCAAGTATAGCATCAGTTTTACTCCAGGCCTACAAGAGGCTTTTCTATCGTCTAACTAGAACTGCCTGTAGTTAAAGAATAGATACAGTACACACATATGTTACAACCTTTAAGCATTAAATAAATTGGTCAAAGTGTGGACCTCGGTTTTACAGGTTGTACGATTCTTCAGCCTGTAGCCTTTTCTGTTTTTTTAAAAACACATTTTCTGAATTTGACCTGTCAAAGCAGCAAAAAGCTGTGAGTCACTGTCGTGGAGTTAAGTATCTTTCATTGCTGAATCACTGCCCAGAGTGTGGTGGTCGGGATCATTTTCACAGAGTGGATTAGAGAGAAGGTCATTGTTAATTCCTCCACCGAGAGAGGGAGGCAGACTGCAAACCGGCTGGAAATCTTTTCAGGGCTGAGAGGCTACAACTGCTAATAAGGGAGGTTAAGAAAGTTTCACTTTGGAGTTTCAGATTCTCATGCTATCCAATGTAATCGCGTGCAAAAATAAGGGAAAGGCCCTTGTCCACAAAAAACAAAATGTGGTTCTTGATAGTTTTCCACATTTCAGCACTATAGCAGTCCATAAATATTCTGTTTTTGCAAAAACTTGCAAGGTAGGCTAACTTCCTCCTCCTTAAATAAATATAAACTTAATAGTTTAGTGAGTTATAAAAGGGAGAGCATGGCTTAAACCATGACAAAAACTACAACTGACTGAAAAATGGCTCGAATTCAAATTCATATGCTCTTCTTCATAGTGCAAGTTATCAGCACATTTGATAACAAACCTGGCTGTCAAGTCTCTTGGCAATAATCAAACCAGAACACCAAAGAGACCACGATCCACCACAATTCACAGGTTTTTGGAAAGTCTGAAGTAGAGAAAAACAGGACAGCCATCAGTTCTAACGCCTCCCATTTGAGCCCCAGCCTACCCAAGCATGCAGTTGCCTCCATGAACTAATCATGCCCTGTCCTTGTCCCTTGCATTGAGTGCATGGCTGACAGCTCCTCCATCATCTCAGATTCTTTCATCACCCGTGTACAAAGATGACATCACAACCCCTTAATGCAGAGCTAAGTATAAAAAATCTGAATTGTCTGCTTTGGTTTTGATCTAAAGCTCCAGATTTCCTCCAATGTCCTTGATCTGTCTTACTACTTTTTACCTGGAGAGGGGTAAATTCTAAAACACCTCTTTCCCCCCCCCCCAGGGCATATTGTTACACTCTTTCGGGAGCTTGTGAACTAGATGGGAAGAACTGCCAATGTATATCCTCATCAATATGCATGGAAGAGATCAGGTGAGAGGTACAACAGTGACTGTCTAAAGTCAATTGTAAAACATGGTAGAGGCTGTGGCTGCATTTCAGCCAGTGTTGCTGGAGAACTTGTCAAAATGACTCAATTAAACATTGAATGAGTTGAATGAATGCAGAAAAGTACTGTAAGACTTTGGCCCATCCTGCAAAAAAATCATCTGGAAAGCACTGGATTAGCAATAGCTTCTTCTTCTTTTTTTTTAAGTACGACAAATATCTAAAATAGTTGCAATAAAAGCATAACTGGATATGAAAATCAAACAATGGAACACTATCGGTTATGAACTGGAGTAATAATAATGGAAGCAACATATCAGTTTATATGTGACAAATGGAAGACAAAGACTCCTGGAAGCACCATGGTTCTGATTTAAATTTCAATTCTTTATTTTACTGACCAACGCTGTCTGAGCAGGTTTTGGTTACAAACACGTAGAAAGCAGAAGAAATCTTAAGCCAGATACTCAGTATCTGCTACCCACATATGATTGGCTTCACTGAAAATCCTCCCTTTAATGCAAGAGAACAACAATGAGTTCTAACTTTGGAAGCCAGTTAACCTAGTTTCAAGGTTTTCCAGTTGACTTTTGGGAGGCTATAAGACTCACTAATGGCAGCAACATATAGTTATATATAGTATAGTTAGTAATATGTCCAAATAAAAGCTCTTCTCATCTAAAGTGGAAAAAGATACTGACAACAATCACAGTATCCTTAATCTTTTCATTGGAGAGCACAAAACAAACATGAACAAAAATAGCGCTCATTGAATCACAGCTATTTGATTTGATGCTTTTCACTAACTTGATAGCAAAGATGGTAATTATATTAATGCTTCTCACCTGACAGCACAGTGAATATGGCAGCAAAGGCGTTGAGCTTGAGCCCGTCGATGACGTTGCCGATGTGACACACTTCTATGGACATAAGGATGCCTCCGGTGGCCAGCAGGAGAATGTAGAGGCACTCTGCAACTATGCACAGCCACAGCACACCTGTGAAAACAGTTTGTTATAGCAAAGTAATGGCCAAGAGGAAGAAGACAAAAAATCAAGTTGTGTGGATGGTGGTGTTGAAGTGTGACGTCGTGGGGAGAGAGAAGGGAAATTGGGGCGTGAGGGAGAATATGGGTGAGCAAGGGTGAAGGAAGGGAGCAGAGACGTGAAAAGGCAGAGGAAGCGGGGAAGAGTGAGTGGAGAAAGGTGCACCGGCAACCCCATCCCCCGTATCATTAACCTTCACAGTCAGGGAGAGGATATAGAGCATGATCTACCCAGAGACGCAGAGCATTCTGAGCTGGAGTCTATATACGTGTTAGGACAAAATATCAGCGGATTTAAAAACCTGTCAGTGTACGCTGTAGTGTAATTGCATATATCACCCAAGGGCAGGCAGTAGTGTGTGGTTAATTAATCATAAGGTGTGTAATAAACGTATCATGCCTGTTACCCAAAATATCCCTGAATGAATTGTGGACAGAAATACGTCCTTCAGCTAAAAATTCTTTTTCTTGCTTGCTTTAAATTGACTTCAGTAAAAGATTTCTTCAGTTTAATTTAGGCAGGTGGAAAAGATAGAGGCTTTAAAACACTGCAATTAAGCCCCTTCCATAGAAATGTTTCTTTGTTTTGCTAAATCCTAGTGTTTTAATCATGATGCTGGCAAATGGTTTGCAAAGAGATGGATGCTCTAAACTTGTTGTACAGGGACAACGGTACAGGCTTCTGTTTAAAGAGTCTGGCATCCAAGTTATTGTTTCAGTCGCTGAAGATCTCTTTATACGAGGATCTATTTTGTCTTTGCGGCGAGGCTCATATGGAGTTGCCTGGTTACAGATTACTAATTTGCTGCCCACATCTTGTTATGCAGCATTTTACATGTCTGCACACAGTTAATTGTTTGCATAGTTAAAGAAAAGAAAGAAGCACATGTGTGTAGGAGGGATTAAAGGATAAAGATGGCATTTTTATTGAATTTTCTTCTTTTTGTATAAAACAACTGAATGAAACAAAGTGTTAGCCTGCCATTGTCTGAGGGAGTTAACCTCAGTCTTTCAAAACAGGTGTCATTTAATTGTTTTTTTCTTATTTTAAGACAGCAATATTTTTCTAAAACAGATGTACGCTGTAGTTTTTAGGCACTACAGTTCTTTGTGTTACTGAAACATACTGAAATAAGGCATTTTTGGGGATCTGGTTTTAGTGGAGGAGTGAGCTATAAACTGCGGTGGGTAGTAACTAATTACATTTACTCAGTTAAATTTACTTGAGTACGTTTTTGGGAAAAAAATACTTTTAGGAGTAGTTTTACTACACTGTACTTTTTACTGTTACTTGAGTAACATTGTTATGAAGTATTGCTACTCTTGAGAAAAAAGTCTGGTTACTCAGTGTGAGTAACTTCACTGAATGAATAATAAACGTTTTAACCAAAAATGCACGAGACACAGACACAAATCTGCAGTTTATGTTGAAGTGAGACTTCTTATTTGTTGTTTTAATGTTGTTCTATCTGCTGAGTCTGTTGTGCCATTTGGAGAAATAAAGTAACACCATATACTGTCACTGGAAGTATTTTACCTGTAGTATTATACTATTCTAACATATTTATATCACCTTCTCTAAATATTAGTTCAATAATGAATTAGAAAAGTGTTTCTTCTGCTTAGATTTATTATTTTGTAATCATGTTATGTTCATGTTTTTTTGCTTTTCAGTCTTTAAAATTTGCACTAAACTTTATATTTTTGTCTGTCTGATTATCTAACTTGCCATCACCAGTGTGTGAATGGGTGGATGACTGGATGTGTAAAGCGTTTTGGGGTCCTTAGAGACTAGTAAAGCACTATATAAATACAGGCCATTTACCATTTATCTCATTTTTAAAAATTAAATCAGATGTTATGATCAGTTACTCAGTATTCAAATAGCCTTTTTCACTAAATACTATTTTACTCTTACTTGAGTAATTTCTTGGATGGCTACTTTTTATTTTTAGTAAAACTATGTTGAGGTAGTGCTACTTTTACTTGAGTACAATTTTTTGGCTACTCTACCCACCTCTGTCTATAAATGACACAAAAAGGAAGATTTCTGACAGCAACTACAACTGAGTGAAACCCTCCCAAAAAACCTTGTTGTCAGTTTTTTCTGGAAATAAAGAAGCAGGTTGGGCTCAGTGGAATAATCAGGCTTTGGATTTACATTTTCCCCTCTCTTCCCTGCTGATGGTCTAGAAAATATTCCCATTTTTTATGATAAAATTTTTTTTTGTTTTTGTTTTGCTAAGTCTGGTACAATACGTATCTTCTCTGTCATGTCGTACTGCCTCCTGACAAAATAAACTGAACTTTTACTATAAAATTCTGACTGAGAAAAAATGAATAAGAAAAACTGAGTATCAAACATAATATACATAATATATTCACTACGTGCTAGCTCTAATTAAAATTTAGGAGTTGAGATTTTGGGAAACATTTTTGACCCTGTGAATGTGACCCACGGGAGGATCTGCTTAATTAATGGCACTGTTGGTGCCAGGAAATATAGCACAGATATTTTTCTCTTCTGCTTGGTTTACTTTAGGACATTAATAAATAGGACATAAATAGTAGCTCATAGCAACTTGCTTTCTTTCCAACAGCCTGCAGAGGGTTACAGCAAGAAGTACAATTGTATCTAAGTCCATGAGAGCATATCCCTGCTTCCTACTTAAAAATGACATCAGTTATTAGTTTCCTAATGACTTCATGATCTTAATCATGAAGTTTAATGTGCTATACAAGGTTTTGTTCATTTTTCTATGTCAGTCTCATTTGGGATCAAAACATTACTTATGATTTAGGGTGTGGCTATTTTCTGATTGACAAGTTGCTGTTTCAACGGGGGTTAGTGTCTGTGGGCTCTCATCCACACTCACCCCTTGTTTTTCATATTGGGTTGGAAAAACAAAAGCAGGAAGTTAACAGAAAGATTATTTTGTGGCTATGGTAGTTCATCAACCAGTGTGTGACATCATGATGACTGTTTCCAACCTCCACCCAAGACCCAGATGTGGCTTAATCCCCATTTTGAAATAATACGAGAATATGAGATTGACCATCAGAAAAATGCATGTTTAACGCACTTCCCCACTGACTTTGTCAGACCCAGAGACCAAGATCCTCTTGCATTTGTACTCTGTGTGCTAAACACCGAGACTGCAACGAGAGGCAGATTTTAGCACAACAGCAGCGTTCGGGGCACTAATTAACTGGGAGAAAACCACGTGGATCTGATTGATTTACTGTTTTGGTTTCTTATTGCCTAGCAGCAGCACAAGTGATTAGGTCATCCACAACTCCATGGTGTCACCAATAGCTGTTGATTTTTTTTTCCAATATAGGATAATTATGTGAGAAAAAAATCTGGGGTGGAACCTGATTCACTTTCAAATGACAGGAAGTCAGTGCTGATGAAGAAGAAGATGAAGAAAAAACTTAATACATCACTTGGAGGCCTAAAGACGCTTAAACAAATGTCTAGAAAAAAATATCTGAAAGAGGGTCAGTGGAGAACCAAATGACTTTGGCCAGCATTTCATCACACTGACAAAATTACTGAAACGTCCACTTCAGATTCATCTGCTTATTTAGAGTCACAAGAAAGCAGCCATACAGATGACAGAGATCTTTGGGTTATTTTAAGCCTTGAGATGACAAAACTGATAAAGGCTCTGACTGACTGAGAATTTTGCCATGTCCCTGAAAAAGTCTTTATTTGCAGTAACATTTTATATGTAAAAAACCCCCAAAACAAACAAAAACCAAAAAAACTTACCTCTTTCGTTTGATGGTGCAACATAAAGGAAATTTCTGCAATTCTCACCTGTAAAAGAACGTAAATTAAACATTTATTTCATGTACCAAGCTGATAGCATGTCAGACTTCATATGTTTTTCCTCCATATTCCACAAAGATAAAGTTACGATGTAAAATTTTAAAGAAAAAGTTCCAGTCTGTGATTATGTAGTAACAAGAACACCCAACCCCCCTCACCCCCTCTTAGGGTGTCACAGTCTTCTGCCTGAAATGCAGCGTATAGCTGTGTGCTGGCTAGAAATTCTACTGTCAGTGCAACAAATGCATTTATGGTGGTCTGCACACAGACACGTAGTGCTTCACACTCAGTGATAGAAGAACCACTGAAGCGGTGAAATATACCTTTAACCTTGCTTTGCCCATGTTTTTGCCCATAAAAACTATTCCAAGAATCATTCAATTAATCAACATTACATATATTTAGTTTGCTCTTTTCAGGCTCCCAGACATGATTATTCCATTGTCTGCTTGTTTAATCATAAATATTACTAAATTGTGATTAATTAGCGTTTTATTCATGTATTTGTGTTTGCAATTTAAATGTCTTTGCGTGTACTGACATTACATCCTGAACCTGAGTTTATATAAATCTGTCTATGAACTTCTCTATCTGATATCCTTTGAACAATGGGCACAAAAACCTGTTAGTTAAATATAATACTCATTGTCAGATTATGACTTTCTGGTGACATTTCCATATAATTTTCTCAGTAGTTTCCGAGATTAATCCCCAAATCCAGTCCTTGTTGATGTGGAACTGAACGTAAAAGTCAATGCATTAAAATCCGGACTTTTAATTTTATTTCATCGCAGCTGGAGCAGCACGTTTCCCTCCGTGACGCACCTCCTCAGCGCGCACAGCGGTCCCGCCGTCAGTCCGCCGTTACTTCTGTAGAAAACCAAACTTACCGGTCATGTTGATGTTCTGCTCGCAGGAGAACCAAATGCCGGTGTGAAACTTCCTCAACACGTACTTGTCCTCCCCGGTCTCCCAGATGTACTGCACCAGCCGCGTGTCGTTGATGTTGGTGCTGTTGAACCTGATGCAGAAGGACTGCTTGGTGGTGACCGGTCCTGTGCAGAACGGCTTCACCACTTTCCGTGTCCCTTCGCACCAGTAGCTGGTGGTGAGAGCCGACACAGCCAGGAACAAGGCGAGAAAGTTCAAGGTGAGAGCCAGCGATGCTCTCCGCCGCCGGTCTATCCCCATAACGGCAGAGGGAAGAAGTAAAGACGCCTAACTTAATCCCTCGCCCTGCGAGACACCGGATTCTGGTGACTTCTCCTCAAATCCTCATAATCCCGTTATTCCCATTAATATCCTCGGCTAATTATCACGGTACATCTGGCTTCTTCAGCGCGCTCTCGCTTCTGTTCCTCCACAGCGGCGGACTCTCTCATTTTGTAGGTTTTCTCCCCCCACTTCCATCCTCCACTCCCACACACACCCGGCGCACTCCCCCCTCTCACGCACGAACTCTTCGGCGTCGGAGCTCGGGGCTCATTTGTTCCTTCTTGGTCCCTTTTAAGAATTATCACCACACGCCACGAAATGTCATAAACCCACCCCCCCCCCAGCATTTTTGTTTCTTTAACGGCTACTTTTCCCTCTTGATCATTTCTGATGTTTCCAATGAACAACACAACAGGATCCGACTGTGTACCATGCACTCAGAAAAAAATGGATGTCACAGTCATTTAGCCAGTGTTTTTACACTCATTGTCTGATCAGAGGATGCTTTTATGTTATTACTTTATTTCGATAACTCACTTTTGTGTCGGTTTATAGCCCATTTCTCGAAGCGTTGGGGGAGGTGGTATTTGTCAGAGTTTAGAGTGGAAATGTCTAACTATTTGGCTATGATGGATAAAACAGAAGAATAGGAATGGAAACAAAAAGGAGCAAAAAACCCCAAACAAAACAGCACAATCGGCCTTGGACAGTAGCGCATACTGCCCCCCAGGCTGACCCTCCCAGTCAATAAATACTTTATTTTCTTTGTTTCACTCAATTCTCCTTTATTTTTGACACGCAGAAAAATACACATCATATATTCAGCTTCTTTAAGTACTTTATGGTTTTATCTTTAAGGTGATTCACATTAACCAATGAGAAACAACTTCCATATATTGGGATCCCTGTATGTGTTTGAAAATTGACCTCTGCTTTTGGCAGAGGTGGGTATTTAAAAAAAACTGCTATAAAACCAACTAAATTGTCACATTTGACACTTTTTATGTCATGACAACCACGTATTGACAATATCCATAATATTGAAATGTCACTATAATGTCATTAATGCACATATGATAATATAAAATAAATTTGTAATTAGACTTTTTGTCAGCTTTTTTGCAGGCATAGTCTCATCCATGCACCTCTAGTTAATTTTGAATTGAATGAGTTTACCAAAAGAAGTACAACACAATGACTTGAAGAGACGGATTTGACATGTTATGTTATTGTGAATTTCATGATATTAGTCAAGTAGATATTGATTGGCATCAATACAGAAACTAGAAACATAATATAAACCCCATATGTTACAGCAGAATAGACTGAGAATCATTTTTTTTACTCTTTCTTGTCAGATTTCTATTCTGTTAAGGTATTCTTGGTATAAAGAATTATTTTCTTACCTGTTAACAAATACAAGATACCGAAGTACATAAAAACGTTTTTTTCCCCCTTGACTCAAGAATGTTTTTTTCCTGTGAGATTTAAAGCTATCTTTAAAGCAGATATAAAATAAAAGTGATCAGGCAAAGGGCTTGTTGCAGTTCGGAGAGAAAATTATTTTAAAAATGCAAGGAGAATCACCATGTGACCCATAGGGAATACACGAAGGATAGATGGAGGAAGAAGGTTAGCAAAAGAGTGTAAAAGGTTTGGTGATGCAGCAGGAAAGAACACTGGGTAAAAGTGTCTGTTCTGAAATGGCCAGTGAATTCATTCAGAGAAAATGTAAAGATGACCTGGCAGGAAAAAATAAAATATATCAAAATGTGACAAGAAAACAACAAAATAGAAATGAGCAGCAAATACAGGAAACACGAGCAAATCCTGATGCAGGGACTACAGAGTCAGACTAATAGGGTGGGGACATATGTTGACCCTAAACACAGAGTTTTCAGTGTCACAGTAGTGGCTCTCTGCTAATCTGGCTAGATCACCATGGCAACATTTGGTTTTAAATCGCTACATTTTCTCAGATTCCTTTATCTCTGAGCAATACTAGCTCACATATCCTGTATGAAAACCTATTTAGCCATAAGTTTGCAATGCTAATGAATAAGGAAAATGCTTGAATCGGGATTGATTTGTTGCCAAACCCATTTTATACTAAAAGCGTTGCAGGTGAGAATGTAGCTAATAAGACACAGATTAGAAAATGCATTAGACACAGAATAGTCAACTAATAAAATTCACCTCACTTTTTTGTGATATATAACCTGTGTAAGGTGTAGAAGAGAAGATTGTGACTTACTATTCCTAAATCATCCGATCTCCACACAGCTGACCCCTGACTATTCAGTATTCGCAGATCATTGTCTCTGATTAATTGGAGGAAAGAAAAGAAAAATCAAAATTTTCCATATTCATGGAAAAATCACCTATTCGCTGATTGTTTTGTAAAGCATATCTCAAAATTTGCTAATGATGTCATTTTTTTGTGAGTAAATACATTTTTTATGATAACTAATTTTCAAATATTAACATGAATGTAAACACAACAAAATATCAATAACATTTTTTTTTTTTCTTAAAAAACTTTCACTAAACAATGCAGAAATTCCCCAACACAAAGCTGTTTTTGGATGACGGTTTAATGTATATTTGGTATTTGACCAGTTAAAATAGATAGTTATAAGTGTTTTTGGATCGTGTCTCAAGCATTTGTGAATTTCAACTATTTGCACGTGGTTGTGGTCCCTAACCTGGGGGTCGATTGTACAGGAAACAAACAGTAGAGATTCTAGAGTCTTTTGGGGCCCTAGGCACCCGGGCCCCCACAACCAGCATTCATCACCATTTACATTATTCAAGTGTCTCTCCCTCATAGTTAAGACTAGATTAGCAGTATTTGCATTATATTTTATGCTATTTTTTTTCACCAAAAGTCCAAGTGACTTCTTCAGTCTCAACTGACTGCAGCTTTCCCCAATCTTATAAACAGTACATTTGCATATTGACTGAAACTAGCCCACTGAAGGAACAATGGGCTGGGAGGTCAGCTTCCAGGTCAGCTTCCTGCAGTCAGCTGAAACTTGGATGAGTGACAAAACTTTTCTCCCACTGAAAACGTTACGTCCCGATGAACAGAATCAATTTTTGGAGATTTACTTACCTGGATGACTGAGCATGCAACAAGATATTTTTTTGACTCCCAAAGAGGAAACTCATTCATTTTCAGTAAGTAGCTTGTGTTCTTGTAATTAGGTTTGTTCAACAGAATCAGAATCAAGGAACGATACAAAGATACGCCCCGGATTGTGGATACAATCCAATAGAATGATGCTCCCGACGGTAACACGCTTTCCAGCCGTGTATTCCAGCCCTAACCCTTACATTAAGCCTAACCCGAACCATAACCTTATCCCTAACCTTAACCACAACCTTAATCATATTAGATAGTGTTTTCCAAAGTGATTCATGATGAGAAAGTAAAATAAATGTACATGTGTAGATTCATTCCAAACAGTTCTCATGTTTCTGAACACGTAACATACAGAGGATTTGTCACATAGCATCGGTATGGTACGTTTTAGGATGAAAATGTGTTGACTCCACTTGCAAAAGGAATGAGTGGAGTCAGGTGAAGAACCCTTAGGGGGTCAGACCTGTCCTACTGTCTCTGCAAACTTATATAGCTAATTATGGTGGGAATAATTAGTATAGTGTGCTGACTCTTCTCAGAAAAGCAAGAAGACACAGTCATATAAACATAATATTTGCACAGAGATAAGACCCTGCCCCATATATTAAGTGACTTTGGATAGTCTTGGTATTTTCACACCTACCTACAGCAGCCATTTAACCACTCTCATCTTGGTACAGAAGCTGCTGTGCCAGCAGCCGTAAATCACTACAGAGGGTGGTGAAAGCAGCAGAGCACATCACTGGCACGAGGCTTCCTGCCATTCAGGACATTTATCTTCAGCGATGCCTCCGTAAAGCACACAGCATCATCAAGGACCAGAGCCACCCAGCACATCAGCTCTTCTCCTTGTTACCATCTGGCAGACGTTACAGGAGTCGGACTGCTCAGACTACAAGACTTAAACACAGTTTCTACCATCAAGCCATACAACACCTCAACCACAACACTTAAACACACACAGCACAGTCCACAGGACGCACTCAGAAGCTACCTGCAGCTTCACAAGTACTCTGTACAATCTGCACTGGTCACTCCACTTTATTGATATTTATATTTTAAAAAAAGTGCAATACTGTAACAACTGCCACAAAAAAACAACAACTTTTGTACTGTTCAATACTGTTGCTCATTCTTTATTTTCTTTATTTAATCACTAGTGTGTACATAGATTTATATATACATATATATATATAGTCAGTTAACTGGAAATCTCTCTTTTTTTCTTTTACTACATCTTATTGATATTCTGCTCTTTACTATTTTTCTATTTATTTTTTATTATTATTTTTTCTTCTACTGTACCATTCTGCTGAGTGACTGTCTTCTGCTTGTCAAATACATTTCATTGCGATGTTGACCCTGTGCTAACTTGCATAGACAAATAAAACTGAAAACTGAAACTCATCAACTCGCTGTGTGTCTCTGTCACTGATTGAAAGCTGTCTTGCCCATCCTGACCTGACACAAGCAGAGCAATTCCCCTAATAGCAATTACATGGAGGTGCTATCTGCCAGTTTGTGGGGTGATAAAAATTTGCTGTCAGCAGTTAGTTTTTTCTTCCTTTCATGGAGGGACCTGCTGTAAAACGTTCAGATGTTATGGCCCCAGAAAAATAAACCACATATTCAAGCAGGAATTAAGATTTTGAAGCTTTCTCCACCGTCTGGGGTTATAGCTTCACATTTTTGTGAAGGGAAAAAATCCCAGGTATATTGAAATAATGAAGTTACAGCTATCGTTCTCACTTTGGGGATGTATGTATACATCCTGTAGGTAATTCTGTGATTCCTTGACTATTTAAAAACTCAGATGAAAGACTCCTACAAACAGCTGGAAACAAAAAACACAACTAGTCCATACTAGTCCGCTCTTCAGAGGAGAAAGCCAAACACTGAAAGATTTATGTTCTAAACAACACAACACGCAAAACAACAGAACACATCTCCTTCTGTAATGCAACAGATTTTAGGAAACAGAAGAAATGGAACACGTTGTAATGAAAAGAGGCTATACCATGTATCTAAAAACATGAATGAACCTGTTTTTTCCCCTTCACAAAAATGTGAAGCTATAACTCCAGACGGTGGAGAAAGCTTCAAAATCTTAATTCCTGCTTGAATATGTGGTTTATTTTTCTGGGGCCATAACATCTGAACGTTTTACAGCAGGTCCCTCCATGAAAGGAAGAAAAAACTAACTGCTGACAGCAAATTTTTATCACCCCACAAACTGGCAGATAGCACCTCCATGTAATTGCTATTAGGGGAATTGCTCTGCTTGTGTCAGGTCAGGATGGGCAAGACAGCTTTCAATCAGTGACAGAGACACACAGCGAGTTGATGAGAGTGGTTAAATGGCTGCTGTAGGTAGGTGTGAAAATACCAAGACTATCCAAAGTCACTTAATATATGGGGCAGGGTCTTATCTCTGTGCAAATATTATGTTTATATGACTGTGTCTTCTTGCTTTTCTGAGAAGAGTCAGCACACCGGGATGTCCATCTGTAATTTCCCCTGCCTATGTTATAGATACGAAAAGAGTGAGCAAAATAGTTTGTGTGTGTGTGTGTGTGAGTCTTGGGAGGCTGTCAAAGAACTGCACATGTTTGTCCTGTGAGATTACACGTCACCATCTTTTCTTACATTCCCTCCCCCATTTTCTGACCTATAACATACACACTAAACTGGTGCAAAACTGCTGTAGCCCCAGAAGAGACACAGTATAGACCTCCAATACTGTAGTTTCAGGCCCCATTATGATTTTTCTTCCAAAGGTTGACCTAGAATCATCATAATTAATATCAGTAATGTATGCACTCACTCTGCTTTCTGTCACACCCAACATAACCTCAATCTGTGTCCCTGTATGTGTCCTGTCCAAGGGGAATTACTGATAATCAATAGTGGGTTGCAGTGTCTACAGTGCATAGATGTGCCACACCCAGTGTTTAATCCTGTAACCCCAGACCTGTTATCCTGATTCAAGACTCTCTGTCACCTTCAGGTTGATGTATACTGCTAACATATGACAAGGAAAGAGGAATCACTCCAGCTGGAATTTCTCACTGAGAGGACATAGACTACTGCTTGACTCGTTTCCTCTCTAGAGCCAGAGAAGAAAAGCTCCAAGGTCGAGCAATGAGGCACATTCTCATCATATGGAGTGACCTTGTTGGGGCCAGATAAAAAATGTCAGGTGTTTCATGATACATTGAATCTGTGATGGCGAGCAGCACAGGCAGAGAGTTAAATATTGGAAATGTTTCATCTGCCTTGGTTTACATAGTCACCTTGGGTGAGAAGAAGGGTGAGTGAGGTCAAATTTAGAGAAAGGCAATATATATATATATACCGATACACTGAAGAATACCAACGAGGATATTTGGGAGATTCGAGGCATGACAGATTTGGTCTGGAAGCAGACTGACACAAGGCCTGTTGGCTTATTAATATTACCGCACACTTACAGTTAATCGATCTAACACCACCAAATTGACTACAGCAGAAATCAGCAAAAGAGTGTGTGCTTCCATGCTTGACAGCCTTTTAAAAATAATGTCAATAAGTAATGATTTTAGCAACTAATTTTGCCTGGTCCAGGGCAGAAAGGGCAAAATCTGGAACATTTTTGTATATAGTTTAACCTTCATTAGATACTTATATTCTGACAAATTCTCAAGATGACTAGAAATCAGACCAAGCAGCAGCTTCACAGGTTAAGAAGTGAAGCCAAAAGAACCTACAGTTCATCAAATGGCCACTTGAGGCTCACTCCAAAACTGAGTCAGTCTCAAAGACAGTGTAAAACTGGTTTAAAAAAAGAAAACCAATGTGGAAGCTCCATTAACCTGGATTCTATCTAAAGGTCACCAGAAGGCAATAGTTGTGTTTGCAAAAAGACTTCTGGTCCTATGAAAGTGCGATGAAATGGTTTGGTGACTTGACCACTCAGGGAGGGGCGGCCTTCTGCTGCGACCAGTTTGGGTGAGGGGAAGAAGACAGGGCAAAAGACATGGTGTGGAAGAAAGCCAGAGAATAATAACAAGTAATGATTCAATGCAGAGTGATGTATAAACACATAGAGAGTGAAAAAAGGTGAGTGAAGAAAAAACACCCAGTGCATCATGGGAATCCCCCAGCAACCTAGACCTATTGGAGCGTAGCTAAGCGAGGATTCAGGGTCACCTCATCCAGCCTAACTATGTGCTTTATCAAGAAGGAAAGTTTTAAACCTAATCTTAAAGGAGGGAGAGAGGTAGTGTGTCTCCCGAATGCAATCTGGGAGCTGGTTCCACAGAAGAGGGGATTGAAAGTTGAAGGCTCTGCCTCCCATTTCACCACAAGCAAACCAGCAAAGTGCTCTATTGGGCTGATACGGTACTATGAGGTCTTCAGGATAAGATGGGACCTGTTCTTTCTAGTCAATGTCAGTACTCTTGCTGCAACATTTTGGGCCAACTGAAGGCTTTTCAGGGCATTTTTAGGACATCCTGATGATAATGAATTACACTAATCCAACCTACAAGTAAGTAATACATTAACTTTTTTGAACGTTTTTCAGTATCACTCTGAGACATGATGTTTCTAATTTTACAGATATTGCACGTGGAAGAACGCAGTCCTACATATTTGTTTAATATGTGCATCGAAGGTGATATCCTGAAAAACAACTCCAAGATTCCTCCCAGTCTTGGGGCTTCAAAATGGGACTTCAGAAACCAGTGGACTTTATCATGGTAAATTTGTCCATCTTTTCTACTGTCTGTTGTCATTCAAAATTTGGAGAGTCCTGAGACAAACATATTGTTTTTTAAAGCAAATTTCACTGTTTATGACATAAATACATTTTTATACAAAGTAACACATATTTAAATTGTATTAAGATGTGGATCCATAGTGTAGTCATTTACATTTTTCCTTAGGAAGCGAAAGGACAGAGACATAAATGTCCTCGGAGTTGTGATAGGAAGTGCATCCAGTGTAAAACTGCGAAATCAAAGTTGTGATGACCCTTTGTGACAAACAAGCAGTCAGATGTAGAATGTAAATTGTATTAGAATAGAATAAAATAGAATAGAATAGAAGTACCCTTTATTGTCCCTCACTGAGGAAATTCACGCGTTCAAGCAGCAAAGTGACAGCCAGATGCAGATTCACACAAAGTTAGGAATATAAAATAAAAGAACAAGAAATAAGAGATACAGTGACAGGGCAAATTTACAACATAAGAAAAAAAAAGATACTTACAGTAATTTATGGATATTTACAGGGATGGCTGATTGGAGTGACAGGTGAGTGCCATTTTATCTTGTTCAGCTGCACTACAAGACACTAACATACGTCTATGCAAGTCTTTTTTTTAGCTAGGAAAATATTTAATGCTACCATGAATTACTGCTGCACCTTGGCAACCAAGCTAGCTATTTCACTGCCTGTGGTTACTTAGCCACTGCTAGCGAATGCTCTCCATTTCCCCTTGTCCAAATAAGGTCTTAAGAAAATAGTCCATGAGCCAGTGGGTGATGTCATGGTGGCTTCATTCATCTTTTTATATCCGACCTATGGCCCAGGCCCACGTAATTTAAATAAAGTGGACAACTGTTACGCTAAACATAAAAGCCCTTTGAGACTTTCAGGCAATCCTATAATTTTTGAACATCCTGGAACCATTTTCAAATTTATACAAGACTGTTTAAGCATTAGCATTCTGTATGCACACAGGGTCTTATTGATTGCTGCATGAGGGCTGAGTATACGCGAGGGGTGTGTGCCTGTGTGTGCCTGTATGTGCTTTACATGTGTGGCCTCTATTGGTGGTGAGAGAGTAATTATGTAGAGGGATGAATCGGCTGCCAGCATCTGTCACAGTCTGTCTGTTAGTTACAGCTCAGAATCATTCATCACAGACATGAATCAAGAAAGACAGAGAGAGATTGAGAGACTGTGTTGGGGGGAGTGAGAAGTAGGAAACATGGAAAGGAAGTGACTCACCTGCCTCCATCGTTAAATTCCTCTACTTGCATGGAAGCATATTTCACTGCCTGCGGAGGCCTGTCGGGGTTTTTTAATCAAAAAATCAAATGCAACAGACATCTTTATATTTATGGAGGAAATCTGTTCTGCACATCATCCCCAGCATGCAGATAAATGAGTAAGTGTAAAACCCAATCTACTAAATGAATGTAAAGGTTGTTTTTTTTACAGCCATATAAACTATGCAGCGTTATATGAGTCCGTTAGCTAATTGATGAACAATGTGTCCGGAAGTCTGCTATACCCTGACTATAAAGCACTAATACTTGCTCTGTTATATTCATTATGTAAATGTATTATTATAGCAATGGTCAGAACTGGCCCCTGCAGGTCTTTAACATTGTAATTTACCATCAATAATAAGTAGCAGTTCTCATATAATCAATTCCACTTTTTCTTTATTGCTTTGTATTGCCACTTAATGCACTCTACCCGCAGACTGCATTTCATGAGCCCTATCAAATGTATTTTAGTAATTTTAGATGTTGATTGGTGGAGACAGCCAAAGTACCCATGCCTGGTTGACAGAAGAGTACACAAGGACTCTAAGACCAGGCTGCCAAACTGAGACAACACGGGAGACACAATTGGTACCAGTGGTAATAGGAGTATTAGGAGATTCCAGGCACAACATCAAAGGTCTTTGCCCTGAAGAGTGCATTCCTAGGAACAGCTAAGATGCTGTACAGAAGTCTCACCTCACAGACCTCTATTAGAGGACTCGTTACTTTGCACACACCAATTCCCAGAGTGTAAGAGGGAGTTTTGTTTTCTCTTCTTGTGGGAAAGGCAGGTCTGCATGAGTCTGCTAGACTGTTGCCCTGCCTCTGGTCCCAGATCAGATAAGAGGCAGAAAATGGATGCCTGCATATATTTGTCATTGAGCTAAGTTGCTCTCCACGTTTTGGCTCTGGTAACGGTAACCCCGTCTCTTCCTCACGGCACATTCATTTAACAAAGGTATTGGACTCAGTGTCAGCAGAATTGAAAAAACAAACAACACAACCCCCAAAAACGGACTGATGCAAACAATTTTTCAGGAAAACACTGGGCTGTGCAAGTGAATGAAGCCACAAAAGTACAGTCCTCCGACTATGAAACTAACTTGTACAATGTTACAGCAAATGGTTAACACAGACCTCCCCATTCAATCAAGAAAATGTGAGTGGTGGGGGGATTTATGGCACTACCTGACCATGCAACATTGAGTTCTGACAAAGTATAAATCCTGCTTAACTATGGCTGCATCCTTAAACATCTACATTTATACCAGAGCATTTAATAAGAGGAAGCACTGGAGGCTCAGTTCAGAGCTATAAAGCCCCATCCTTATCATTTGCAACTGATTTATTCTTATGGTTACATCATATATTGTAAAAAAAAAAAAAAGTGTCCCTTTCTAGGATTATAAGATTTCATAAATGTGGGAACATTTAAACTAAAAAGAGTATATATCCACACCAAACTCCAAGAATTTATTGGTTTACTAATAACAGACACATAATCTATCAGAGTTATTTAAAATTGATCACTTCTTAATCAGATTTATCTCAGAGAGTATTATTTATCAGAGGGTATTCATTTATCTTGAAATGCTATGTGGGATAGAAAGCACAGATAAAAAAATAAATATATAAATAAAAACTTGGACTGAAAGCAGCAGTCTGTGCCATTTCTGTACTATATTTAGATCAGGTATTGGACAAATGAATCAGTGAGGGAAAATAGTGCAACACACACTGTATTATAGCTCCCCAAAGAGTCAGCACATGAACTGTACATTACTGGGTTCATTAGGTGTAATCTCAAAAAGAGACAAAAATAAAAAAAATGCTAGAAAAAAATTGAAACAGTCCCTGTTCCCATAAAACATCGCCTCGTGTATTTTGTTGGTTGTGTACATTTTTACATTGAACATATTTCTCTAAGCTGAGAAAGGTCACCTTGCTGTGTTTACCACTATGGCCTGAATCTTCCATCAACCTGCTGCCCTCATTTGGTTTGTGGACGTACCACACATCCCCACACAGTCCTGTCCCCCTCCTCCATCCAACTCACTGAAGAGGACGTGGTTCAGCACGTTCAGTCCACCTTCATCACCTCATCACCAATCACTCTGGTTGACCACAGCCCTTGTTATCTCATATATTCCATGATTTTTCTTCCCCCTTGCTGCTGCTGATGTCTGCTCAGTGTGGCTGATTACGAATGCTTAAAATGACTCGCAGCTCTAATGTCTCTCATTTGGTGCAACGGACAATCATTTTCAAGGTTGAGAAGGTACATTTCCACTAAAGGCTTGTTTGTGGGTGACTTGGGATGTGACAGTGCGTGTATGCCGGAGCGTATGTGTGTCTGCATGTTTGTTCTCCATAAATGTCAACGTGAGTCTGCACGTTGCAACGGGGTCTTTCACTTTGTCATTGCTGAATGTCAGACTTTCACTTCCTAATAAACTAATCCCACCTGAGGTTGAAACTCATCCTCCTTAAAATGTGATTTACTGACAATAACGTCTAAAGTGCATCACTGAATCGTTACCTCCACAGCTAATGGAGATGCTTGGTTTGTGAGAGTCATTATTCCTTTTGCCTCAGCTTACACTCCTCGACTTCAACACATATCATTAATCAATCCTAAACATGCTGTATTCACTGTTCCTTCAGGCTGTCAGGGGGAGTGGGGAATGAGTGCAGAAATCAGCTCCCATTTGATGGGTTTATTGGCTTTGGAAAACTTATAATGTTCCTTTGAGGCAAACTAACTCCCAGGGGGCACAATTTGTAACTTTGTCCCAGAAAATATGTCTACGATGGCAAGATAATGAGACTAAATCCCCAGAGTGTAATGACTCAAGTATCTTATTTAATTGAAAACAGTACAAAGACAACTTATCAAATGTCAAAACAGAAAACTTTTATTGTCAAATGCTCATTTTGAATGGGGCAAGAAAAGACTGTGACTTTGAAGTGAATTATCTTGGAAAAAGTAAAAACTATTAAAAGTGAAAACCTCACTGGAAGTCATGGATACTGTATCCACACTGAAGGGGAATGCATCCATAACCCAGAATGTGGAAAAACAGTACACTCCATGAGCCCAGTGCTTGGTGGACCACTTTTAGCTACTTCAAATAAAGTAATCGTCTTTAGCATGATTTCATCAGTCTTTCATACTGTTGTGGAGGAACTTTAACTTTCTATGCAATGTTCCTTCAGTTTATTGGGGTTTGTGAGCAGTCATGGACAGCTTTCTGAAGGTGTCACAGCAGCATTTCAGTCACATTGAGGTCTGGAATTTTACTGGACCCCTGAAACATTCAACCCAGTTGAAAATTTGCTGGTGTAGTATTCAAAGGAGCTTGCAAAGAAAAGCGTCTGGACTTCTTTAAGTTGCTTGAAGACATTTCACCTCTCATCCGAGAAGCTTCTTCAGTTCATCTTTGTTTAGATGCAACTTTGCAAACATAAATGATGCTTGTTCAGTCTTTTTCTAAGCGTACTGTCATGAACTTGAACTTTTAACATCGTTACAGAGCCCTGTGGAGTCTGAAATGTGGCGTAGGGCGTACTTTCTTCTCACCATGACTATATATACACCATCGACTGGCTTCCAGATGACGTCTTTTTCAGGGCAGGTCTTGCTTAATACAGCAAGTCAATGTTAAAACACATTCAATAAATATTAAGACCTCATGATTCATTGTAGACTCACAGTACTAATCTGGCCTCCTTGACGTTTGCACAAACACAAAAAAGGGGGAAAAAATCAGACAAAATAGACCCCAGACTACACTGTAATCCTCTAATTTTCTTTGATAACCAGCCTTCTCAGTTTGCATGCTAACAGAGTGTAGCTGAAAAAAGATGTGATGCAACATGCCAACTTTTTTTTTACAGCATGAAATGGGAAATTAGAATTAATTTTTTTTTCCTTTATCAAAAGACAATTTCTCAGTTTCAAAAGATAGTTTGTAATTCAGGTTACCATCATGAATAGGGCACACTGATTGCATTGTTCTTGCACATATTAAATATAATATCTAAAATGTAGAATTATGGCTCCAAATGCTATGGCTGCACAAACCCCTAAGAACACAGTCAGGAGTTACTAAATCTGAGTCAACTGAATTTATTAGGATTTAAAATATACACTAAGTTATGTATTAAACTGTTGCACTGAATTCCATCCACTTACACAGGTGCCAGCCGGCTCTGTGGCCTACTTTTCAACAAGCTGATTTTCTGGAGAAAGAATCTCATCTCCTTCCTTTCACTCTTCTCTTGTTTTTTGGAAGGTTAAAGGGAGTCTCAGGTGGTGGGGCACAAGCACCAATTACACAGCAGATAGAAGTGTAACAGGAAAACAAGGATGGTCATAGGACTGAGAGGAGAAATCAAAGGCGGGCTGCTACAGACGAGTAACGTCATAGCCAGAAGGAAAAGATAGGGATTATGCCTCTGAGACCCCAATCTTATCTGTAATATACATCTGCACCACCAAAGAGTGGACATATGACAGGGGAGAATATAAATGTTTTGGCAGGCGGATCTCTTACAAGATCAGAACAGCTGCTTGATTAAAATAACAGTGAAGTTGTTCTGAGTCAAAATGACAGACAGTGTAATAAATGATTGTGTTACAGATAATTAGAGCTCCACAGCTTTAGTTGTTCACTTGGCATGCACAAATTTTTGGCATGACAGCTAATAGCTGATGGATGATATAAGTAATGAAAGTCAGCAAGAATATTTTTAGTTGAGGCAGTCCGCTCACCCAAATCACCCTAAAAAACCCCAGTTCTCTAAAAGACACTAAGAGGGAATCCCTGAAGTCTGAAAACACCAAACTGTCAGCATGGCTCACAGTCTGATAGCCTGTTCCACTTTTAGATCTCATTCCAGATTGGAAAAAACCCCCAGATTCACTAAGCTCTGACACACGAGTGCATCTTTCTATTTATCCACTGTCTTTGTTATAGTTATTAGGTTTGGTTACTTTTGGAGTAATCTGTGTTAGTTTTTCCTGTTTTCTTCTATGGTTTTTATCACCAACCTTTTCCCAGCATGCCTTGTGTTTCCTTGGCCATGTGTGCTACTCATCTCTTTTCTGTTTAGTCATTTCTTATTTTATTTTCTTAGTTAATTTCTGCGTATTTTAATTGATTTTAATTCCGGTCTTGATTTGATTGGTTTGTTGCCATCGCTTGCCCCGCCTGTATCATTAGCGTCGTGGGAAATTTCAAATAAACTGCGACAACTTGCTGAGCGTCTTCTGAAATGGATTTTATTATAAACACTGCAGTGGAGAGAACACTCTGGTCCGACACTAAAATGGTCTCTAACGATGTCCACTGCTCGCTCATGTCTTATACACGAACTGATGAAACACAGAGACAAAGAATATTCCACACGAAGGTCTATACCTTCATCCTTGAACCCTCCCACAAAGACAACTACGACTGTTTTTCGCTTAGCCGTTTCCTCCCTCCTCCCAGAGACGAGCAGAAGGGCCCCCACTATCTATCTTTTCTAGACTTGCCTGTTTTGTTCAGTGTCTTCTCCCATTTTTGTAAGTAATGAAGTCCCTTTGCTTCTTCCTAACCAGGTGTCAGTGTCCTATCTGATCAGATCTGACTATCACTTTTATAGCTTGAAATTACAAACATCCCCAAAGGTGGATTAGAGTTTATCACTTGTAGCTAATTAATATGTTGATTGCCTACAGCCTTATCTATTTTGTTATTAAAGGGTCATACAGAACAAAACAGTCAAATTGAATTGCGTCTAAATGATAACAACATTGAAAACCACTGTCAAAAGTTGAAATCTAACTTTTTAATATTTTTGGGAAAACATTTTTAAAAGTTTTTATTTGGATTTTGTGTCTTTACTAGACAAAGAGATGACAGGAAGTAAGGGCAGATCTTCAGTCACTGTAGATTCTGATTGTAAATTTGAACAGTTTTTACAGAGGCTATGATACAAAGGTGTTTTTCAAGCTATAGGACCTTATGTAACCACAGCTATCAGGTGGCCTTCACATAGAAGGATTTTCAGGCACTTTTGCATTTGGTTCCAACACGGAAGTTAGATGCATTTTTTATACTGTCTAACACTGAGCTGAGTCTCATAAAACCTCTCTCATATGGGCCTGTAAAATACCAAATCGCTATTCCATTTAAATGCATTGTTTTTGTCCAGGTTTAATGCTGAGAAAGTTACCTAATCAGCCAATGAAAGCAAAAATAAAAAGGCAAAAAGCCAAAAAAAGTCAGCTAATCAGTAAGTGAAAACAAAGCAAAGGCAAATAAGGACAACTTGTGCAAATCCCTGCAACTCCACTGGCGTCCACCAGCCCCACCATGCAGTCCTTTCTGCAAAAGCAATCTTTCTGTGTTGGACTGAGTAATATTTCTGTATTGATTTTAATACGATGGCTGTAGATGCGTGGTATTTTGTTTACGTGCAGGCTTGCACAAGAATAAAAATTGCATGTATCTCTTGCATTTTGAGTTTTCAGTGTACTAAACATTATTCCAGAGAATGTTAAATCCCTTGGAAAACAATAAAGCATCTGTAACACGAGATATCTGCTATTTCTGACCAGATCTCATGCATTATATTATATGAAACTTGAGCTACTGAAATCCTGCATGCAGCTCATAATATCACAGCTACTTTAGGGCACTCCTGCTATGTCTGAATGAAGCCTTGAGCATTATTAATGTAAAACTGGCCAATGTCTGACTCACAGAATGCTGACATTTGAATTAACTGATGAAGCCAGCAGGATGCTTTCATTTCTCTGTTTATTATTTATTACATTATTATTATTTATTATAGTACACTTGCAAGTCTTGAAAATGTAGGTGCTTTGAAAAATGCATTTTGTCCATTTACTTGTGAATCGTCAGAGCAAAAACTTCAAAAGATTCAAGATGTTTGAATTTAACAAGCACAAGCATTACTGATTTCAGAGTCAATAAAAATGTCAGCCCTATTGTAACTACTATCACTTGTTATTATTTAAAATGGGTAAACTGACTCTGTAACTCATTACGAGCTGTTTGTGTTGCTATTGTGAGATATTGTACTAGAAGGAATACCAATGTTTTTCTAAGTATTGCATTGTTCCAGACTCTCCTTTATTTGTTCCCCACTGCAGTTGTCCACAAGCTCCATTTAGTCACTATTATGCAGCACATGAGATATTAGCCAATATGGCAACTGCAGAGGGTCAATAAGCTTTTAGTTATGGTTCACTTAGACCCTGGCACCTGCTTCAGATCTATGACCGAGTAACATGGGGACTCCTGTATCAATCTTACTGCCGGGCAGAACACGGCTAATTCAGTTAAACCCTGCCTGCTGCATATCCCCTTTGGGGAGGACGAAGTTGATGAAAATAATGAATGCCTCTGCGCCACTGGAATTGCAAATAGTGGTATTTCTGTTTGAAAGCGGAGCACTTGGTTTCATTGTGTGATTGTTTTGGGTGGAAATTCAACGAGATTCAATCAGCCCTGCAGGACATTAAAGTGTGGCTGATGAATATCTACGTCTTAGCAGTTGGTGTTAATCAACTAATGTGTTACTGAGTGCTTGATAGTGATAATGCGAACAATCAGAGAGAAAGTAACAGAAAGAAAAGATTGTTTTGAATGCTTCCATGAAGCTTTTGTGTTATTGTCATAGCATGTGTTGTGTACTTCAATCTGCAGCAACTGAAGCATGGAAGCAGCTGTTAGCGACGGCTCGTTCCTGAATGAGCTGAGCTGAAAGCAGGTGAAAGAAGAAGAATACATCTGTCTTTAAAAGTGAATTACATGTATGCCATACATGTTAAAAAAAACTGTACCTAAATTAGCTAATGGCACTTTATATTTAGAACAAAACTATTATCTAGGCAACTATTACTGGATTGTTAATCTACTGAAGAAAACATACAAATGTTGTGATTCTTTTGGATGTACTTGTCATGGTGGTGAGTTGATGACCCAGTGTTTTGAGTTTTGTTCTGATTGTCTGTTTGATTTCTTCATGGTTATCTCTATTGGTGTTTAGGTTTTGTTGTCAGGGTTTCTTCCTAGGTTTTCCTCCTGTGCCTCCTTTGATTATTGTCTAAATATCCCTGTCCGTGTGCTCTGTTTCGTGTCCCTGAGTCTGTGCTGGGATGTTGAGTCTGTGGGTTTCTGGTTTTACTTTGAAGGTCTGTGTCTCTTGTCTCATCTTGCGTATTAGGTTCAGCTGTGTCTCGCTCCTGTTTCCTCATTTCCCTCTCTGTATATTAGTGTGTCCGTCTGCATTTCTTGGTGTTTCTCTGCGTCTCTCTTTGTAACGTTCTCCGTGTCACCCCTACCTGTCACAGCCTTTCTTCCCATGCCTTTTGTTTCCTCATACTTCCAGGTATCCTGGTGTTTAGCATTTTGTTTTTCGGTTCCTGTTTGCATGAGGTTAGTTTTCCCAGTCTAGGTTTTGGTAGCTCCCCGTTCATTATTTCCTCTTTTTGTCACGTTGGCACTACTGAAAACAAAACGCTCACTCGCATCACAGCCTTTGCCTGCATTTTGGGTTCTTCCGTCACAAACACGACACAACTGCCGTAGCAGCCATGACAGTACTCCTGGAGTTATAATAGATTTATTCAAGGTAGGGTAAATGAAACATTTACGTCACACTAGCTTTAAGACCATTTTCATCATGTGTGTGTCTGAGTTATGAGTCAGATGTGGCTCAGTATTTCTGTTCTTCTCCACAAACTTTTAAAGCTGTTCAATGCCATTCAGTTTGCAGACATGGCTGAAAAATATGTGTATCTAACACACATTTTTTTTTAAAGAATACAGACAGAAGTGCTCCAGTTAGCTTTTTCAACAAAATATCAGTAGATGAAATTCTCTCCTGTGCATGAAAGATGTTTACTGTGGTTGTCAGAAGAAATTCAACAGACTTCTCTCAATTCTGAGAATTTTCAGCTTGTTAAAAACATTCATTTTGAATTTGATGCAAATCAGGTTGATTGGCCACAGCTCAGTAACATAACTGGGTAAGTAAGGAGTATCCCAGAGACGTTGAGGATTTCAGCAGATATGGAGGTCAGCACTTAATGAACAATTTAAGACATTTAAGATAAAGATTTGAGGGGGGGAAAAAGGATTTTAACACCCATGTTAGAAAATTGCAGGGATCAAAATCTAATCCAAAAATCTTCCGACTAATCTGGTGGAGCACTGAGGTGTTCCCAGGTCAGCTGGGTGATGTAATCTCTGTGTCCTGGGTTTGCCCTCGACCCTGCTCCTAGGACAGGAACACCCAGGAGGTGTTATCATAATATATAACGATTAGAAAGATCAATCAGAGGTGGGCAGTAATGTGTTAATCTGATTACTTTTATCGAGTAATGAGTAAAGTAAGGGATTACTATTACAAAAAAAGTAGTTAGATTACTGTTACTTTCCCGTAACACTGCGTTATTGCTGTCCATGGCAGCAACAGATGTGTGCAGATCAACAATGGATGATATGGAGCGCGGGAGAGTACGACCATGCAGCATTTAAAGCTGGGAAGTACTTACATTACTTTGAGTTCTGTAAAAAGTGACAAAAACATTAGCGTGGGCCCCACGCAGCATTTTACATGCTGGGATATGCAGAAAATAGATTTAAATGTTAAACACATTTCTTCCAGTCAAAGACAGTTGCATATAATTTTTGCTTGATCCAATGTGCATAAAATTAAAGGATTAAAACTAATAAAACAAATTTTAAATAGAGGCTTTTCATTTGATTCAATTTTATATGATGGATTATGCAGAAAAAATAAAAAGGTTGAAAGGTCCATTGCTTTATTATGTTTTCAGGTTGTGTATCATGTTCTTTAAAAGTAACTAAGTAATAGAGTAATAAAGTAACTAATTACTCAAGAAAATAAGTAATCAGTAAAGTACCAGGATTACTTTCGTGGAGAAGTAATCAGTAATTAGTAACTAATTACTATTTTCAAGTAACTTGACCAACAGTGATCATCCATGCCATTCTTTCTTCAGTAAAGATGCCGTAATGTGAAAAACTGCAAATACTGACTGTGAATTTTAGAAAAAGAAAAATATTTAAAAATTCAAAAAATATGTTTGCATTTTTAAGAAATGTGCAATGGTGTAATGTAAAGGCAATGATGAGACATGATGTCATTGTAAAAGCTGAACATGACAGCACAGCTTTCCGAGGAAGTGTGTGTATTTAATATTGTTGCCTTCAAGCATAAATGTGAGCATCTCTCACTTTAAAGATGCTCACAGATCTTGGACGTAACCGCATGAAGGTGAATGAATTCTCCAAAATTAAAATCATGTAAGTAAAAGTCTTAGAGAAAGATCAGGGGATAAAAATCAATCGGGACAACGATTCATTGTTTGAGTTTACCATCTCCTTCCCTGGCATATACTGTAAAACCAATAAAACCTTCACTCCCACACAGATTCTACTTCTGCAGCATTCTGTCTTTTTTTATTTCCCCACAGGATGAAATTGGAGGATACTCAAGAGTGCTTTCATGTTTTAGACAGACACAAAACTGCCATTGATGCTAAAGCAGCAGGAGGCATGTGGCAGTCAACACGCTGCCTTTCTCCATAGCAGTAAAAACACATTGTCAGCACATTAAATCACAAAGGCCCCTGAAGTACTGTATAAGGAGATCTGCAATTAGGCATAGAGGCTATTGAGGTGATTGTTTCAGTATGTTTACTGCTAATAAAATGGTTGTGCTTGTGTTGTCAGCTGATGCTATATTTTCTTGTGCCACCAAAGAAAGATAAAACACGATAGATCACTTATTGTACGCACTGTAAATAAAAAAAAGTCTTTGAAATATGCTTTAATCTGCATTTATGATGTGTGAAATGGATTAATTGCTGCAACTAGACCTTTTTTCATTTTCTCTCATCTACCGTGGTAAAAACTGAAGTGAATTTTACTTCACAGTCCCTGCAGTATTTAAGAATTATGTTGAAAAAAAAAATCATCCAAAAGCATTTCCTTGCAAATCCTGTTAGTCTGGATAATCCACTGATCATTCTGTGAACTGTTTATTTTTTATTGAAAGCACTATATAAAAACCAAATCTGCCCACAGAGGGAGTGAGTAAATATGCTGCCTTGTTGAACTTGTGGGAACGCCATAGACATGTTGTTTAATTTATCTTATAACCTGAAATAACACTGGGGAGATTTATTTAGCTTTCTGCTAAATCACAGATCTGTGTCTTAAGCTCTTGTTTGAGATATGCTTTTAAAGCTGGATTTGGAGAGAATTCCCAAATTACCTTTACTAGGTTTTATAGACTGTTGGTCTTGACCAGGGGTGCCCAATCCCGGTCCTCGAGAGCTACCGTCCTGCAGCTTTTAGATGCATCCTTGTTCCCACACACCCGAATCAAATGAATGGCTTGTTATCAGGCCTTTGCCAAACACGATGGCATGCTGAAGAGGTAATCAAACCATTTGATTCAGCTGTGTTGGAGTAGGGATGCATCTAAAAGCTGCAGGATAGTAGCTCTCGAGGACTGGGATTGGGCAGCCCTGGTCTTGACCATTCCCCAATGCTGTGTGGGCACTGGATTCTGGGTTAAAACTAGCTGGTCATTTATGGCCTTTGAAAGTATATACTATTCTCTCTAAATGTGCTCGAGAAGTGAAATATGAGTCATTGTTTCAGGCTGTTATCAATCTAACTTCAACTGTTTATCGATACATTTTCTGTTTAGATTAGAAGTTTTAAAAAGTGTCTAAATGGTCCACAGCTTCCAGGGCTGAAATCGGGTTATATTTGGCTCATAGGTGTGTAATCAGACCACTGCACAATAACCGCTTCAACTACAGTGATATTTACACGGGTAAGGATAAAAAAACAAACAAACAACACACTCTTGGCTTCAATTACTGCGCTTTCCTCATAAATGTTTATTTGGATGTTTTAGTAATAGAAATAAAACCCTTGTTTTATAAACTCTGATGACAGCATCCACTTTTGTCTGGTGGATTATTTACTACATTAATTTAAAGGAGGCTGAGTAATCCCTTTCACAACCTTAGACATAAAGCAAGTACACTTTTTTAATGGCATAACATTATTTTGGTCAAGACCTTTAACGGGTTCTTTGAAAAATTATTTTAAAAATCGTTTCAGCAGTAAGTGAGTGAGATATCTGTTGCATCTGGAAGCTGTGGAGTAGTCTACTAGGACTGAATGGCATTTTTAGGGGATTTATTTTGTTATTTTTGTTAAAATCTTATCACACGTTGCGACTTTGGGGTGTTGGACACATCTGCTGATGAAAATCTTTGATTCTGGATCACACTATGAAACCTGACTGACAGACTGGAGCTTTATAGACCAAACATCAGATCAGACTCTCAAATACAAACCCACCCAGAACTAATCTGCAGGGTGATTAGGTCAGAAGGCAAGTATCCACAGATGGACATGTCTAATGCGATCAGCCATTAGACATGTCTTCCACAAGGGACTAAAACCCTTTTAAGATTCTTCTGTATTTCTAGGAAATAAAGCCACAGTATAAATGTGTGAAAGACATGGAAGCACTATGAAAAAGGTTGCTGATCATAAGTAGAATGAGGACAGAGGACCTAAATGTTGAGGGAAATGTTTGCAGCACTGAATTTTGTTGACTAATCAGGCAAAATATACTTTAAAAATAACTTTTGTTGCTTTTGTGCATTTGGAACTAAATGGTAGATAACCTACAGTATATGTGACAGATGTTACACAATGTCCAAAGGAAGACATCAAAGAGAAATATGACAAAATAAGAGGAAAATGTCACAAAACAGAAATTTATTTGCAAGGATAGTGTCCATAAAATGTTACTAAGAATATGATTGGATTGTGTGGTTCCACACAAGATAATATTCCTGGAAATTTCCCCAAAGGTTCCTGAAATTCGTCCCTAAAGATTTGTCAGTAATTTCACTCCAGTTATAAGGTTCTGGTAAAATAGTTCACGGAATTTAAGATACGGTCATAAAAGGCCGATTAAGTTGCCTTCAGTCATTATAAACCACCAAACAATTGCCTGGTAAATTTATAAATAAAATTACTTTGATGCAGTAATCCACTGATTTACTGTTACACAAGTTAACAAAACAGAGTGGAATCCATCACTTTTAATCTGTAATTTGCATAGATAGTCTAGGTAACATCAAGATGGGTATTTATTTAGAGCAATAAAGTCGTGTTTTCACCCTCTGAGAAGTGTTGGCAACGTGCATGAAGGTATAAGTTCATCCTGTTCTTCGACTGCTTTGACATGATTGCAGCCATTAAACAGATACTTTGTGAAGGTGGGACTGTCTGTCCCCACCTCCAGACTAACGCTCCATAACTCTCCTGTTTGCATGTGTCAGAATGCCTGTTGTCGTCTCTTCCTAATTTTGTCCAGGTTTCTCGACATTGTCCTGCATGTTCTCAAACAAGGACAGGCAGGAAGTGTGTCTTAGTGTTTGCTGTGTTACATCCCTCACAAAGACACAGCGCCTCAACTGGAAATAAACAAAGTGGCTGCAGATGGCTTTTACGTCAGATAATATGCTGGGTTGAAAGTCACCCTGAATTACAAAGGTGGGTGAGATATTGTGCTGAAGGGATTGAAGTGAGAGGAGAGTCTGATATTGAAAGGCAGGGTGAGAGGAGAGAACGAGGCAGCAATGTGTAAACTGCAGCGAAGAGGTCAATTTTCAGGAAAACAGTTGTTGGCATTGTGGATGTCAAAGAGATGGAGACTCAAGGAGACACTTGAGTGATGAAGATGTGGATCTCAAGATCACTGGATAAGACAGATGGGCAAACAGCTACTTATGTGATCTACTTAGTTAAAACTTTGTCCACAAACGTACAACATTAAAACCATCGAAGGTATGGCTGCCATTAATCAATGTTTCAATCTTAAATTTATTCAGTCTGTCTCTTATAATGGTCTACGTACCTAGGGTGATTAAACTCATCCCAGTGGAGCTGGTTCCATCCCAATGGTTGTGAGACACAGAGCTTTCTACTTTTATGTCCAGTTTGGATTTGCGAGGCAGACACAGTCTCTACTTTTAAGATTAGACTTAAAAAGACTTATAAAGCTGATAATTAGGCTTAGATCAGGTGACCTTGAACTCTCCCTTAGTTACCCTGCAATAGGCCTAGACTGCTGGGGTTTCCCATAATGTGTTTCTTCTTTACTTACCTGTTTTCACTGTCTGTGTTTTATACAGTGCATCATTGTTATAAAGGGAGTTTTTCCTTCCCACTGTTGCCAAGTTCTTGGTCATAGGGAGCAATCACCGTACAACGTGCTCTGGAGTGACTGTTGTATTGATTTGATGCTATATAAATAACATTTTGTTGAATCGGCAGCACTTTATGATAACGTCACACTATTAAGCATTAATAAGGATTTAGCAAGTGCTCAATTCATCATACAGATATCATTACTCCTCCTTAGTTTGTCATTTATAAATACAGATATGTTTGTTACTGTTACATCATGTACATATAATATATCTGTATTTATAAATGGCATACTAATGCAGGAGACAGGTGACCAGTGGTATTTACAGATTGTAGTTAAAGGAGCATAGAAGCATGAAGTTTGAGGCAGACTGGTGAAGTTCAGGTAAGGCTTTACAGAGACTGGGTCAGGGATTCTCCATGGAGGCTGTCTAGAGAAGAGAAAAGGTCCCAGTTTGACAAGAGGAATGTTTAAATGTGTTGCAGGGTTTATTCCTTACTTTGACCTTTCTCTCAGGTTGCAGCTGAAGAAGTGCAGACAGGACAGTTCAGGAGAGACGGTGGAGAGTGGGCAGGGAGGTGAGTGCAGGTGAGTATGATTAAATCAGCTTACTGGGAGCAGTGGAAAATGATTGCAGGTAAGTACAGGTTAGCATAGCAGCAGGTAAAACAAAGCACGAGCAGAGTAATAAACCAGGAGAAAGCCAGGATGGTTTGTTAGAACACAGGTAAAGTTTAAAAAATTGGTAATATTTTTCAAAGCCAAATTATCAGGGCAACAACAATCTGGCACGGGGTAGAAACTAAGTTGGTCCTTAAATCTTGAACAGTGATAAATAGATAAATTGCGTGCCGTGGCGCACATGAACAAGTTTGCCTGAATGCGGCACCTGCTCCTCCTCAGGGCTCCAAACTCCTCCTGAGAGAGAGCCAAAGCAAGAGGTGGAGAGAGAGCGTGAGCGAGAGAAAGGGAGAGAAACAGCAGAGCCTGCCAGCTGGGTTACTTTGAATTCCGGTATAAACATCTTAACACCCACCATCTGATCAGCAGCCAATCTAGGGTTAGGAGTAGGATTAAGGCTGGAATTTGTAGTAGATACATGCCAAATAGGTAAACTTGTAAATGTTACCTTTCAAATGAAATCTCATATTCATTTGTGGATTACCATTTTTCTTAAATAGTCCAAAAAAACTGGACAAAAACAGGAAAAAAGTCTAACTAACCTAGACCAAAATCTAACCCTTGTTGGCTCTTCAGGGATTTAAAGACTGTTAAGAAGTTGACCCTGCCCAACACTAACTGTGTGTTTCGGGGGAAAGCAAACTTTTCGGTAGCTTCTAGTTTTTGATGCCGTTCGAATGGCTCTTTACATATTCTGAAAGCAAAGAACACCCTTTCTTTGCAGTGTCATTCCCACAGTGGCTTTTCCAGGAAGTTTCCCTCTCCAGGGTGAAAGATCTGGCCAGGCTTTGTTTTAAGCGCAAATGCCCGCTCCCACACGGCAATAACTACCCAGAAAAGGTTCAGCGAACACAACAAATAGCTCAGGGCATTGATTGTATCTCCAAACTCCCCATCCAAATTCAGGCGAGGACCATGCGAATGCAACTCATAGAATGCCTGCTAATGTTGCTGTATGAAGCCTGATGGTGATCAGCTTCTTCACACTGAAATCTCGAGAAAAACCTCGAGAGGATTTACTCAGACGTCAATAAGTGGAGAAGTTGTATGCAGAAATGATTTTCAGGCTCATGTGCACTCCTATGAGTCAGAAGAGCCCCAATATTTTGTATTATTTTGTATTAAACAACTGTTTTGCAGTGTGATGATTATGTTTTTACTTGTTTTACCCAATTTAAAAATCATAATTCTACTTATACAACACTACAAAAGTGTTAGCATTAAATTAGACCCATCACCCATGCAAAAAGCAGGGGGAAACATCTGGCCAGGCTTTGTTTCAAGTGCAAATTATTTTGTCTTATCTCACATGTTTAGTCTGCTCAAACAACAATGGAGGGGGAGTTTGGTGTCACGAATAAGAAGCCAAGGAACAAGAAAGGGTACACTGCATAATCAAGAAATTCGATTTTCTTTCTTCATTGTCTGGTCCCCCTAAACTGGAACATCCTGAAGTGTGCATTAGAGCCCAAACATGCCATTTATAATGATGCGGTTTTGAGACGCAGACAAATGTATCTTGTCTGAAAATACAACAGATGAAGTGTTGCTCTTGTGTATCTACGAAACATGGTTAACTAGATAACACAGAAAGAAATGTTGTTGTGTTCACTTTGAGAATTTAATAATGCTGAGTGAAATGTTTCTCCCAGTGTGATCATCTTACAAAGTCATCTGGTTTGTGACGATATTTTCGCTGCTAACAAGAATGAAATCGCCTGGGGAGACTCAGCTGATAGCTGGAAAATGATGAAATGTGAAGACTCTTATCTGACCTGAAAAACCCACATCAGTCCATCTTAATTTTCATAGTACACAACAAAGCTGACACTGTGTCCAGCTTTGCCCTGCGTCTCATCTGTCAGACAGGCTGGGAGTTCATATCAGGTTGGAAATCTGCTGGGTTAATGAAGCGCTGCTTCATATCAGGCATGTCGCAGTGCAGAAGTGGCCTGAGATCCATCCCTGCAGGACAGGTCTCTGATAAGACTGTTTGAGTGAAAAGAGAAAAACAGATCAAGTTAGAGGGATTAGGCGTTAGTGTGTCAGTCAAGGACGCGCAGCTCTGAATGACAATAGTTACGTAATGAACCGAGGGTCCGTGTCAGATGACACCGTCTGCACAGATGTGGGAAGGGTGCTGGTATCACTGTGGGTAATGACAGAGGTTGGAGCCTCACCTCGCCCTCCACCTCGGACTGCTGACTGCAGGAAAGAGAGAAAGTTGATTTGTGTAAAAGTCCCAGGAGACGTTAAGGTAGCTGAAAGACTTGGTTTTATTATTTTTGACAGACACACACTCATAGAAAACAATTATATGTATCTACAATTATTTACAATTTTTTTTGCAACTACCATGTCCCCAGTCATCTTAGTTAAAGTTCAGTTGCTAATATAAGTTATTAAAAAATGGCCTTTCGTTACTGTTATTGTTGGATAGACTTATTCAAAATATTCAACATTATAAATACTATTTTTTTTTTCTCTATATGTTTTTCTTTGCAGGGAAATCATGAGTATGTTAAAGCATAACATATCCACCCTGTTGCCATTATTTACAGTATAAACTGTTACTGTTACTACTATTACTGCATGTCCACTCTGTTACTGTTTTCTACAGTAACAGAGTGGACACACAGTAACGGGCTTGTTGGCCAATGATGTGATATGCACATTTTTGTGTGTATTTTTAATTCATTATAAAATATGAGACTTTTTCCCAGAATCATCTTTCAGCCTCGGTGGCTGGGGATTGAACTGCAGAGGCCTTCACCCTTGACCGCCACCTGGTGCTACTCGCCTCAGTGTCCCCCTGGATAAGCTGGAGGAGGTGGCTGGGGAGAGGGAAGTCTGGGCGTCCTTGTTTAGCCTGCTGCATCAACGATGGTCGAGGGTAGGTGGAAAAAAATGGACGGATGGGCAATTTTTCATGGCATTCATCTAATATACATGATTTCATATTTTCTATAAACCCCAAACATGTTAGACAGCGAGACTACCCATGTAAATGAAGTCTATTAAAAACGGTGCTGAAATGATTATAATGCACAGTCATGATTTGATATTACTCAGGTTTGAAAAATTTGTAATTTGTCTCAAAACACTCGTTAAATGTGAAAATGTAGATTTGTCATTAAGACCGCCGTCCTTGTAAGCCCCTATTGCCACATCCAGTGCAACATGGGGCTTACCTTTGCACGGGGAGTTTATGAGACGTTTAAACATTTGGACTTTGCCAAAGTAATACATTTCACATTTATTTTTTGAGTTACACTGATGCTTCAGTCCCTTGTGCATTCACAGTGAACTCACAGTGACTTTCCACTTTCATTGACAACATACAGATCCACAGACATAACTATGGAACCTCAAGCCATATTTAAAGACAATAAGTAATTTTTGAGCTTATTTAATAATAACAAAAAAACCATTGTACTCACATATATGCATTTATTAGTGTATAAGTACATTCTTCAACAAGTTGATGCATTCTCACAGACTTAGAATTAATTAATTAAAAATACACTGGACTGGGTGCCAGATACAGTGGCCAAGACAAACATTGCAGCTTAATGCTTAATGCAGATTACAGATAAAACTCTCCCAGCTGTGGACACTTGACAACAAGCAGGCCACACCATAACAAAAGCTGGTTATAAGCTAACATTGACAACAGGCCAGCTAATGTTAGACTTAAGGATCTTAAAGTTACACCTTCCCTCTGATAACAGTTTGATTACAGTCTCAGATAGTTTGAGAGTTTATTCAAGTATTCGAGTTTAGTTTATCTGTTGGGTAACAGCAGCAAAAACAGTTGCACTTACTCACAGAAACATTCAGGATGTCCTCAACAATCACCCCAAGTTTGCTGTCATTAGACACAGGTGAGCTTCACGGACTCATTGACTTGTTCTGGAAGTTTTACATCCTCCTCCAGTTAAACTAGAGGCCAGAATTATTTATCTATTTTTCTCAATAAAACAAGGAAAACTCTTTGCTGTAGATCAAGTTTTCACAATGACAATAATAGTAAAACGAAATAAAAAGCAAAATTTCAAAAGTGAATGACATCAAGTTTTTGATGTCATTCACAATTTTTACTCAGTAATAAATAGTTGTACATAAAAGGCGCTGTTTTGTAACTGCTTTAGACTACAACATAAATATAGATGAGGTGAAGTTCATTTTCATGCAACAAAAAGAAAAAGGATCAGCCTGATGAATAATGAAAACATTTAGAGAACCCGATGAACAGATTTTTCCATCAGTCTGGTGGGAGTGGCGAGGGCTGGCTGAGATTATCTGGTCTACACAACAGCAAGAAAGCAATCAGGCTCTGCTGACTATGAGGTGAAAGCTCAGTGAGTCGAGAAAGGCGTTTCGATACAGCGAGTGCACTGATCCTTTAGCTGTTTACCTACAGCTTCGTAATAAATTAAACTGGGAATTGACCTTGCCTAAACAGTGTTTGTCCAATCACAGTTTAGCAAACATAACTGGGTAAAGTCAGCCTGCCATGCAGTGGATTTGTCAGAGTCTTGAAGCAGCATATATGTGGCTCTAAAATGCTCTTCATTAAGGTTTTGTAAATACATCTTATTGACTAGAGCGTCTATTATTTTTCCACTGTATGGAAGCCTATCAGGATTTATTGTGGCACCAGCAGCTCTCTCCATTCGTCTCTTTATTGCGTTTGTGGAAGTTTGCACTTCAGCAGCCTCAGCCGCACAGTTCAGACTGATGAATGAACCAAAGTTTAACATTTAAGACTATTAGATTTATTTAACAATCTTATTTACCGTATTTATTTATTTGCTGGAGTTAAAGCCTGGCAGCTATTAGCTAGAACTGCCTGCGTCGGGTCACATGTCAGTCAAAACACTCTCTTTCAACTGCAGTGGAAAGCTGGATGAGTTATAAACACAGATGCACAAACACCCACACACACACATGCACGAGAACACCCCTTAACCTCCCAACCAGTATTCTCCTCAATCATATCTGTCACCACTAAAAAACCTCTGCATTAGCACTCGTATGGGACTAAAAGAAGTCAAAGAGAGAGCAAAGAAAAATGTGAATTTTTTCTCCAAAGTTTCCTCCAGTAAGCTCCCCGACACTAATCTATCACTGAAATGATGAGTAAGACTGACACGGTGGTATGCTCTTTACATCCAACATGTCACTTTTGATCCATCTAGAGTCAAGGTTTTGGTTCACTTAACATCCCACTCTTTTCAATTGAATGTTTTGAAAATGATTTTAACACTAAGTCTGTAATGTCAAAATCTAGGTGACTAGAAATATGTCTGAAATATTCTGAAGGTTTGCCTAATTAGCATGTGGCCAACCCCAAAACCCAAGCTGGTTTGCTGGTGACCTGGTTGATGCTATAAAGTTAAGAACTTGGCTTTCTCTCAAATTCATGCAAAGAACTTGGCAGAGACAAATGGCCAGTCAAACTGCTTTTGACGGACACCTGCAACACAGGGCGGGCAGCAGCTCGGCGGTTGCTGTGGAAGGCATAGCCAATCCCATTTTGTTACAGTACAGGCTTGGCAGGCTGAGTTATATTAGTAAGGCTGGCTGCTTCTTCATCCTGCCCCACAGTGAATTCCCCAGCTGACTGAGCTGACTGGGGCTCCTGCTTGATTGCCTGGGACCTTTCAATTTACCACTCTTCACACCTGGTCCCAAGGGTGGAGGTAGGTGGTGGAGGAGGGAGACTACAAGAAACTCATAATGCTTAAATAAAATAGTGTGATGGTGTAGTTAGTTTAACGGTTTTCAACTGAGTTCATTACAGGTCTTAACATATAAGCAAACACACATTACTGGGAGCCTGTAGCTTGTTTCCAAGGCGCTGAGTGAGCCACATTGTTTCGTTTAACACATCGCTCACACACTGCTGCTGCTTTGTAGATAATTGCCCTGTGTGGCATTTAACACCAGAGCACATTACAGTGTACGTCTTTCGACCGTGGTGTGAAGAAGCTGAGATAAAGAGGCAGAAAGATACGGCGGATCACAGTATGATCAGAAAGATGCTCACACTCCCTGAAACTATACAGTGCACTGTACCCCAGGGTTCAGTGCTGTTCTGACCTAGATATGGCGCTTAAGCTCAGGAGCACTGGGGCACTTACTGAAAAGAAGATTCCATGGGCACAATGCCTTAATTAGACATGCGGTTTACTGCGTGATACTGGCAAAATTGATCAGAATAGAGAATGGGCTTCAGGATGGAAAAAAAGAAGCAGATGAGTAGGGAAAAGGGATTAATAAAAACTAAGAGGACGACACAGCTGTCACGGCAAGAAGTCTCTCTGCCATATATATTTTACTGTAGTTCAGCTGGTCGAATCAATATGTTTATGTGCTTTGACGCAGGCTTTTTTATTCCCCCCCAATAACACTGGTACTTCATCACTTCACTGTTTTGTGCATTCCCTCATTCATAATGTTTCTTTTGTATATTTCATCAATCAAAAAGCATCAAAACAAGACAAGTGTTCATGTGGGTTAGAAGTAGGTCAAGAGGGTTGCTTCTGCTATCTAGAGCCATTTGTTATTACTTCCTTAGTAATAGCTTCCTATACGCTGTTATGGTGTGAAGACAATCAATTCAATTCAACAGAGAATTATAGAGAATGATAAAGAAAATGGCTTTCATTTTACTGTACACTGTGCACTGTGGGGAGATGGAAGGAAATCAAGCTATCCAGGTGAAGCAGACAGAGCATGGTCATTTCTTTAATATTTAAATATACTTATGTTCTGTTTTTCTGAAAAGCTCGAATTGAATTCTTTGTGGGATCTGAATCAGAGTGTTTTCATTTTAAGAAAACAAAACACATTAGATTCAATTTCAGCTTTTTAATAATCACCATTTCTAATCAGCTGTTTCTGGAAGTCTTTGACAGACTTTGATTTGTTTTCAGTTTTCAAAAATAATTTTGCACCTTCACACAGCTTAAGGCTGGAACACATGCAGTACTAGTTTACCTGTTTGTGTGCACAAATAGTGCAATGAATGAATGGAAACATTTAGACCAAGTGTGTTCCAGTCTGGCTTGGTGGGTATGGAATTGTCACAGCGGGGTACCACAGTGTATTAATGGATGGACACAAATGCAGAACATGGGAGGAGACTGCACTGAGCTTTAAACCAAGGGCGAGCCTTTATCAGGGCTGATAACAAGAATGCAAAAACAAAGCAAAGTGAACATGAGAGAGTAAACTAGAACCTAGACTGGAAAAAAAGTAACTGTGATAAATGGTCTTTGATCAGTAGTTGTTGTAGTTGTTGATCAATGGTCATGAGAATGTGCATATAAATGATCAAGGAACCGACCTCACAGCCAACTGTTCATTCAGTGGTGCTAGTTTCAGTCATTGTGCAAATGCACTATTTATAAGGTTGGGGACACCTGCAGACTGAAGAAGTCACTTGGATGAGTGACGAAACGCTTCTCCCACTGAAAACGCTACGTCCAGATGAACAGAATCAACCTTTTGGGATAATCCTGAACAGGTACGTGCAGGGAACTATGAAGTGAAAACATGAGCATGAACATGACCTGAACAGTATTATGAAAATCCATTAACCTGACGTGACATGGAGGGAAAATGCACAGAAGACTGAAAGAAAACACGATCAGGGGAAGTGGAAACACAAGCTGACACAAATGACAACATGATACCAAAGTGAAAAGTAATACTAAGCACAATGAACATAGAAACAAGACTTTTAAAATAAAACAGGGAACACTGAAAAACGTAGACTTGACAACGCAGGCTTGACAACATGAAACACATGACAGACACTGCAGGCAAAAGCGCATCGAATCCGCATTTTTTGACCCTATGCGACGCACATCTGATCATGGTAGGACAGTTTGGACGGCACAAATCCGATATTTTCAAATCCGACCCGGGTCACCTTTGTATGTGGTACTGAATCCGATACATATCTGATGTTTTAGAAAGCGACTGCTGTTTGAATGGTCATGTCGCATTAAATCCGTCTTTTACGTCACTGACACAAGACAGACGCCAATGATCAGTGCCGGAGAAGACAAACGAGAAAGCATGGTGGCAGAAACTGGAGACGGAGCGAGTCAATGGACAGAAACTGAGGTTTTGGACTTGATTAGCATATGGGGAGACAATTCTATTCAAGCTAAACTTGAAGGGTCGTATTGTAACCGGGCTGTGTTCGAGTGTATTGCCAAAGAAATGGTTGAACGAGGGCACAGGCGAACGTGGCTACAGTGTCAGAGGAAAGTGAAGAGCCTCAGAGCCAAGTTTAAAGAAGCTAAAGATATAAACAAACGAAGTGGACATGGTCGAGTCACCTGCCCGTTTTATGATGAGCTTGACCGTGTTTTGGGCGACAAACCCAGCTGTCAGCCAGCTGTGACATCTTCTTTTGTGCATGCGGGCTGCTTTGATGGCTGTGAACTGTTCACACTAGAGCGCGTTTACTGTCACATTTTATTTGTAGCGTGAACAACCAGACAAAAAAAATCAGATTTGATCAAAAAATCTGAATTGAGCATTAAGACCTGCAGTGTGAACGTAGCCTAAGATGTGGAGTTAACACGGTGGATGGACGAGAAGCACGAACACTGAAGAACATACAGAGAGAAAAAGGAACAGGAAATGAAACATACAGCACAAAGAGAGACTTATAAATTAGAAGTTATAGGAGAAACGAAACTAGAATGAAACTCAACTGAATCCTAACTAATAATACCAACGCATAAAAGCATGACAAGATGACACAAACTTGATAACATAAACCACGCAGACATGAAACATGACAGGTTAGACACACGAACCAACAAAGAAGACTAAACCACTTGGGGTGAAGACACAAAAGGATCTAATAGCAAGGAACTATAACTGAGCAACCTAGGAGCTAACGATGACTAAATGAACCAAAACGTGAACAATGAAAAACTAAATACAATGAAACTCAAAACACCGGGTCACAGGACCCAGGACTGTGACAGGAATAGAACTAGAGACTTGCAAGAGGCCACACCAAAGCGTTCTCAAACTGCAATAATTCCTGAACTTTGCCATTGTGGTTGGCATGATGACAAACCATGGACATGCTATGAAAATGTTTGACCTAAACAAGTTCATCTAACAACAAAACTGTAAGAGTGAGATGACTAAGGATCTCTGAGGAGACATCAAGGATATACACCTTTTCCTGTGTGTAAGAATAAGACCTTATATAGTCAGGCTTGTACATAGTCTTATGTACAGAATGAATTATGGGGAGAACAAAGTCATAGGAGATTTCTGGAACAACTTCACCTACTTACTTGCACCTTGAGGCAACTGCTGTTGTGCTTTGGCATCATATAAATAAAACTGAATTAAGCTGAACTGAACTTCCGAGGTGCATGGAGAAGAACAAGGGTCTAAAGAGGTCAGAGCTCCAGCAACACTGGTATTATACAGAGCAACTTTTTTTACATGACCTATGGGTTTCTGTCTTTGACTGTCATCAGGGTCATATTTGTTTTAGTTCAAGAACACACAAGAACATGCATTTTGTGGTAATTCTGGAATGTCTACTGCCATTGCTAATCAGTCATATACTGTAGTGTATTGTCGTGCTTCTTTATGTGTGGTGTGCCAAGTCATGAGGTTGTCGCAAGTTAGACCAGTCACTGTGTGAGACTGGTATCACTGTCACATTTTAATTCTCAGAAATTTAAAGAAATTGTGGTTTGTAGTAAAGGTGTGATGAGCGTAGGTTTCTGACAATGTTGTGTCAGTGCAGGGTTTTGACCATAAGTCATAACTGTTATAGATTAGCAACATTTTTGGAGCCTTAACCAAAAGTTTCTACTTTCAAAGCAGTCATTTGATTATGGGTCATGTGTGTTTTTCAAGGTTAAAGATATTTAGGAGTGAAAACTTGGCAGACGTTCAGGGTGCATGTATTGCTCCTCTTGGCAGTGATTCAGAGTAGCTAACTACATTTTGTTTTTCTCCCAGACTGTCTCCTACTGTCTCAATGTAGTTCTGATAACTTGAAGTGGCTGGAGAATATTATTTGCCAATCATCTGCATGGCTGATGATGATGTATGGAGAGTCTGATTTGCTTCTAAAAGATCTAAGAAATCTTCTAAGAGAGAACTGTGACAGCAAAATGAGCGGAAAAGTAGTTGCTGGTCGGAACCTTACAAATGGGAGAGACGTCATTATTTATTTGTAAACCAAATTTTAATCAGGGATTTCAAAAATCACATTAGGTGTAATATAAACAATATTAACTTAAATAAATCCCTTGATTATTGTTTTTAACCCCAATTGGCATCCACTTCGCTCACTTGCCTCAAAACTGACAAATATCAACTTGTGCCCACCTTCTTTGTGTTGTCTGTCACTAACACTGCTGAATTTCAGTTTTCAGTGACATTCCTGTGTTAATAGTCGATGTGTTAATAGACCTCTCTGCACTGAATTATACTTTTTATTAACCTCTGTCTCTCTTCCACAGCATGTGTTAATCCTGTCTTCCTTCTCTCACCCCAACCGGTCGAGGCAGATGGCCCCGCCCCTCCCTGAGCCTGGTTCTGCTGGATGTTTCTTCCTGTTAAAAGGGAGTTTTTCCTTCCCACTGTTGTCATAGTGCTTGCTCATAGGGGGTCATATGATTGTTAGGTTTTTCTCTCTTTATATTATTGTAGGGTCTACCTTACAATATAAAGTGTCTTGAGGTGACTGAC
This sequence comes from Haplochromis burtoni, assembly GCF_018398535.1. Lineage (NCBI taxonomy): Eukaryota > Metazoa > Chordata > Actinopteri > Cichliformes > Cichlidae > Haplochromis > Haplochromis burtoni. Next base: position 1,583,017 of record NW_024582432.1, read on the forward strand.
CACTATGGCAGCTACTAGGAAGAGTATGGACTTCTGTGTCATGCATGACACATTGAACAGCCAGTTATAAAATACATAACATGCAACTGGTCATAGTGCTTCAAGGAAACTGTGGCTCTTTCTAATTTTTTGCGCTTAGTTTCATCAGTGTGTCAGTATAACAAAACAATCCCCGTATGTTACCTTTACTTCTCCTCCTGTCCGTGTCTTTGTGCTCTGTCCTTCTGGAGGAGGATCAGTGAAAGTGCTGAACAGGTGCGAGCAGGTGTGCTGAAGGGGTTTGATCTCTCCCTCTCTGGCCTCATTCATCTCTCTCTGTCACATCCAGCTGTGGCTCCTTGTCACTACCTCATTGTCATTCTGCAGGGATGGCCGCCCTCCAAACTGATCTGTGGATGAGCCAGACTCTTACACTGATTATACAGATCCTCCAGGAAGATGAACGCACAGCCAGATCCATCTTAGACAGTTTCTATTTGTTGTAAGTTTAAAAAAAGATGCATAAAGACACACTAATTAAATAGCTCCTGTGATGATGAAGCTTTTAATATAGTAATAGTTTTAAAATGTGTAATTTCAAATTTTTATGAAGGCTTGAAATCTTAAAATGCAAGTCATGGTGTAAAAGCCTTTCAGGCCATGAAATATGTACGCTGCTTCCTTTTTAAATTTAGCCCAATGATTTAAGGTATCTTTTAGTTTTTCTTTGCGAACACGGAGCTTAGTATAAGCAGACATTTTAATCATCTTACTGCTTTTGTTTTGTCTTAGTTGGAATTCATGGACTCTGTGCCCCTTAGCTTTCAACTTCTGAGGGCTGATGGAAAAAAGGGAATAATGTTTGTTTAAGGACACTTTACAAAAAGGATATGCAGCAGAACAGAAAACGTAGTGAGGCTGGCTTTTTAATTCTAACTGCGTTTTCGGTTTTTTAACAATGTTCTTTGGGTCTTTAGAAAAAAAAATTGGGATTTGTAGTTTCAGTTAGTTTTTCTATCTGGGAGTGTTTTCATGGTTAATCTGGTTCTTTCACAAATGCAGGTTTATTCTCTCCAAAAATGTTTAGCTGTTAAATGCTCCACTACACTTACCATTACTAGCTACATTGTGCTGGGCAGATATTGTGCATTGGGTTTATCCACCAAAACTTTGAGTATTTAAGAGTATTTATGTTAATATCCTTTGAAGGCTTTCCATCACACGTGTATTAATGCTTAACACATGACAGAACTATTTCAGCAGCTCAGTCATACACACTATAATTAAAGCATGTACATAATTATAAATGTATGCTTGCATTCTGTTGACACAAACACAAATGTACACACATAGTATAAGACAGCAACAGTCCACTCTAGGACAAGATGAATGTAAGGCACCGAAGTGCCCTTCAGATCCTCATATTTCACTGAGCACAGTTCACATGAAAGCTTTCACTAATGCTGCTGGATGCGAAGCACAGCCTCAATCAAGAATATTAAAAACTTGAGAAGGAAATAAGGGATGATGAAATGCATTCATTTTTTTGAAGCTGGTGAATAAGATAGTCACTTGCAAAAAAGTCCATCTTTAAATCTTTATGCAGTTTAAACTGTGTGAATGTAAATACACATTTTTCTTTCATATTGACTTGCCTTAAACCCATCTGTGTACATGTTCCTATTCATCAGCATGAAATTCTACACATAAACACAAATCTTATTTCAACTCCCATTTTATCAGATGTAGTGTCGATGCTCCCTGCATCATTTACACAGGCTATAAAATCTTGAATTCTTGAAGTTTTCATTTCTGGAATCACAAACAGATGAAAAACTACTCAAGGAAAAAAACTCAACTGTGTTTTTTTCCTTGAGTGAAGTTCAGATTCTAAAACACTCCCCCCCCTAAAAACCCCCCCACATGAGTAGATGTACATGTCTTTTAACTGTTCTTGTGTGTCACTGTATAGTAAGATGAAACTAGAGTGCAAAGTTGCAGATGTTTCAGTTTCAGAATTGTTCATTGGGGTGGCTGTCGCTCCCCCCAAATATCCTTGGGCAAGATATTGGAGCCTATCCCAGCTGTCATAGGGCGAGAGGTGGGGTACACCCTGGACAGGTCGCCAGTCTGTCGCAGGGCTAACACATAGGGACAGACAACCATTCACACCTATGGGCAATTTAGATAAATCAGTTAACCTACCCCCACTAGCTGCATGTCTTTGGACTGTCGAGGAAGCCGGAGTACCTGGGGAGAACCCACGCAAACACGGGGAGAACATGCAATCTCCACACAGAAAGACGGCCTGATGGTGGTGGACTTAAACTGAGGACCATCTTGCTATGCAGCAACAGTGCTAACCACCGTGCCACCGTGCTGCCTGAGCTTAAACCAGACAATTCAATAAAATTTTATTAATACTGCGCCAAATCACAACAACAGTGGCCTCAAAGTGTTTTATGTTGTGAGGTAGACCCTACAAATAATACATACAGAGAAAAACCCAACAACCATGTGACCCCCTATGAGCCAGTGCTTTGGTGACAGCGGGAAGGAAAAACTCCCTTTTAACAGGAATGTAAAAATTCATTTAATTAATTTAAATACCTTAAATACAACCAGAGCAACAGGAATAAACTCGATTCTTCCAGAACTTTATGTGTTCACATAGCAGTTTTCAGTTTTGTTTTGTTTTTTGTAACATTGTATTAATTACAAGAACCCTGATAAAACAACAAAGGAAAAACTGTACACAGGCAGCTGGATAATTATGTATAAATAGATAGAAAGTTATAAAAACATTAAGTAGTTTGGTTAAATTTATTACAAAATAGATTTTGTGTCTTATTTGTGAGTTTGTGAATGGTAAATTGTGCATATTTATATAGACTGAGAAACCATAACATACATTTTTGTGATGTTGCGTTAAATTGTTAGTACCTACTGTGTTATAATCGTCTTACTATTCCGACTCTTATCCTGTCTGTATTCCCTTTGTCCACCTTATGTGTTTGTGCTGCTGTTTTTCCATGTTCGTTATTTCCTTCCTGAGCCACAAGCTACTTTTGGCTCCTAACGTAGCTCAAGCCAGAGACAATTTCAATAACAAGGTGAGTGCTGGATGTGACTCAAAAGTCAGGTGTAATGTAAACAGTCTTAAACAAATAGTGATATATGTGAAGCACAACTGAAATGTGTGGAGGTTTGTTGTTTTGTTTGACATTTGTACACTGTATGGTTCTTACTACTGTGCCTTTTTACTGATGCCTGACTGGAAAATTAACACAACAAGCCATTTGTCTCAACAAACCAAATCCTATTAAATGTATCTGCATAACAGCAGAACATCAAAGTTTGTGCTGCAGTTGGAAACAAAGTTACTAACAGTGTTTTTAACTTTAGTTTTCTAACTCACCTCAGTGTCCCTGATTTGTACTACTGCAGTAGAAGCAACTACTAGCCCCATTAATTATTTAAAGTGACTTCTATGGAGTTGTACCAAGTTTGTCAAATTAAAAATGACACCTGTCTACAGGGAAAGTACGGCATTCAGATTGGCCAGTGTACCTTGACTGAATTACATGCTGTCCTTACCTTTTTATTCTTGCCATAAGACAGAACCAGACAGCTGTGTGACGTAATCAGGGAAATGGTGTCGGTGTCCACTCAGCACATTTTCCCCTCGGCAAAACTGAGCTGGGAGATTAACCCTGTATATGTGGTTAGAACCTTGTATTTAATATTAATGAACCAATGTTCATTTCCCACAAGACATTAAAGATAAGACTTTTACGAGAAGGGGGAAAAGCAGACAGTTCCAGTGAAGACTATTTCTCATGTTATGAATTATTAAGGGCTCATACACTGTGGATTAATTAGGTTGTGAGTACTGGCTAGTTTGCTTTTTAGCGCAGCTCTTTCATTATCCTCAGGGACAGAGGTGGATTAGCGTGAGGCAATTTTTATTTTAGCTCTAATGAATTATGCTTAGCAGTGCAACAAACATCATTAGTTATTGCTGCGCTGATTACATCACTTGGGATAACCTTTTGTATCATTTGTGGGCAAACCTGTAGCAATATTGCAATTTGGTGCTGTATAAAGACACACCGTATATTTTGACAGCGCTCCCGATGCCTGCCAACGCTGCTGTAATAGAAAACCTCTGTTTCATACTCTGTAACTATATCTTCTGTCTGCATAATGGCTTGTGGTGTAACTCCTGTGTCATTATTACAGCAGTTAAATGTAGTTTTATCACAAAGATAAAAAATAAAATGCTACATCCCCCACCTGCTCGCTTCTGTGCTGTTGTGTAACTGAAAGGAAAAGGTTAAACCGGTCTGAAAACATTCTCAGGGGAAACACAAAAATCGCCCCCTCAGACCAGAACAACCAGGTGCTTTTTACTCCTGGGCTTGTGTATAACTCTGCGATTAGCTAAAGGTGAAGCTGAAGGAGGTTAATTTGAGGTTCAGTGGTAATATCTGTTATCAGTAAGAGTCTGGCAAAGCTCCATTCCCCCAGTAACTCCTCAAGTTCAAATCTGCAAATGTAGATGCCCTTCTACATTTTAATGACCCGCACTTTGGCAGAGAAACATTTATCCTCCTTGGGAAGGAGGACAAATATGCAGCTTTTCTTTGAGGTCAATCAAGATTAGTTTAAAAACTCCCGTGTGCCTCCAGTTTGCTGATGTTTCTATCCAGTGATGTGAGAAATGCTGAAATGTAAAAGTTCCTTTCTCTCACGCTCAAGCAGGCTGAGATCATCAGCACTGCATTATGCTGCAAGGGTGCTGTGTGGGTTGTCAGCAGAACATAAGCACTGTGTTAAACAGGCTGTCAACTTTGACAGGGAGTATTTCTCTTAACGTTTCATTAAATTAATACAGTAGGAGGCATATATTCATACTGTCACATATGAGCTTTGATCTAAACATACCATGTCCACAAACAGTGAAGCAAGAGAAATCTGAGATAATAATAATAATATTTAAAAACCCTATATATTTGCAGGCTACACAACAATTCACAACAAATACACCAACATATTGTCTCAAGGTGCACAAAAGAATGAATGAGCTAACTTTAAACTTGGACTTTTGGAGTTTAGTTTCCATTTACTTTGATATTCTTGAGTAAGATCAAGCTTTAAGGCTAGCTGCATGAGCTCAGAAATGCCTTCTTTTTAATTCCAAAGAGATAAGAGGGAGTCGTCTGACTCGCTGAGGTCCATCTGCTCCAGAATCATCAGAGCAGGTGTCAGTCTCCATCAGCTGCTTAGCGCCAGTGGGATCAGTGTCCACCTCAGTCATATCCGTTTCCTTTATCACTTCACATGCACGGATTTTAATTACCAACCACTGACTTTATTTCACTTGATGCTGTAAAAGTACACCAGTAGACTTCATCTTAGGGGCCACAGTCAGGCTTTTTAAATGTTGGGTGATTATCAGTTTTATAGTTCTAATATGATTAGTTTTAAAGTGTATAGGCTAAAAATGAACACAGTTGTAGCTTCCAAAATAAGTCATTGGACTATTCAAAGGAATAGTTGTAGGAATGGTGACAATATGGTAAATGGACTGTGTGGTGAGGCGTGGTTGGCGGTGCCGTGCGGATGCACCTGCACGGCATCCGCAATCACGCCCGCTCATAATTACAACTTGTGGTGCCTTATTAACACCACAGTGGTGCCGAAACCCAGGACGCGGCATGGCGGGCCTACAACCGAGACAGAGGGAGGAGATGGCCCAGAGGATGGCCGAGATGGCAGCCACCCGGTGGGAGCAGGCGGCGGAGGTAAGCCTGGTCAGCACCCCCGGTGTGTCCTGATGGTGGGGAAGCGGTGGAGGAGCCGCGTGGGGTACCTCGGCAGCCGGAGGTGGTGGACGAGGCGTGTGGGGGTCCGTGCCTGCCAGAGGAGGAGGAACAGCCGGGTGAAGGGCTGCTCCTGCCTGGAGTGGTGGAGGAGCCGCTCCAACCGGAGGCAGCGGACAAGGGTCTGCGCCAGTCGGAGGAAGAGAGGCCGCTACGTGAAGGGCTGCTCCAGTCGGGAGCCGTGGGGTAGCCGTGTGGGAAGATGGAGGTCGATCTGGGTCCGAGGTCAGCGCGCAAACTACTCCGGAACGACGGATGGCGGCTCAGCCACCCACAATTCAATTCAATTCAATTTTATTTATATAGCGCCAAATCACAACAAAAGTCGCCTCAAGGCGCTTCATAGATACAGAGAAAAACCCAACAATCATATGCCTGCAGGGTCAGAACACCGGCTTGCCAGGTGGCCGGCCTCTGGACCAGTATTGCCGCCGCTGCTGGAAGTGTGGCTGACCTCTGGAAGAGGCACGGCCCTGTCGCCGGGTTGAAAGCCGGTTGGGGGTAGTAGGTTCAGCCGGATGGCTCCCGATGGGGGTGTGTGGTGAGGCGTGGTTGGCGCCCGCCTGTTAAAACATGGGGACTCAGGGGATGGTGACTGTGTTGTGGTGTGATGTGCAGCTGGCATCTTTGGAGCTGCAGTCAATGTAAATAAATGGCTCATAATTACAACCTGTGGTCCCGCTGTGCCTTATTCACAACACAACCTGATTCTTATAAAGCGCTTTTCTATTCTCCTGGAGTACTCAAAGTGCTTAACACAACATGCCACATTCACTCTAATATCCTATGACTAAGGAACCACGGAGACCATGTTTAACAACTGTTGCACCCTGGTGGACAAATCCCTGCCACAACATAACATTCACCCATTCACAAGCAGCACTTTCTTCTATGATTTTAAGTGCTTACTAATTAGCATTCACACTCTGATGGATGCATCAGAGAGCAACTTGGGGTTAATAGTTTGCCCAAGGATATTTGGCATGCAGACTAGGGGGAGCCAGGGACTGAACCAACAATCCTCCGATAAGTACATTTTCAATTCAGTTCAGTTTTATTTATATAGCCCCAAATCACAACAACAGTCGCCTCAAGGCGCTTTATATTGTAAGGTAGGTCATCCTACAATAATACATACAGAGAAAAACCCAAAAATCATATCACCCCCTATGAGCAAGTGCTTTGGTGACAGTGGGAAGGAAAAACTCCCTTTTAACAGGAAGAAACCTCCTACAGAACCAGGCTCAGGGAGGGGCGGGGCCATCTGCCGTGACTTGTTGGGGAGACAAATGGAAAACAGGATAAAAAACATACAACACAGATGACCTGCTCTGCCTCCTGAGCTACAGCCACAAACTGCTAACCTTAACCCAGCATGATAGTCGAAGGAATACAGTTTTGTAATTGTTGTAAAATGCTTGCTGTCCAGATAAATCCGAATTTTGAGTGCTAAACTATGATAACATTTAAAAAAATATCCATTAATATTTTATGTCGCATGAAAATAGTTGCGTCTGTTGGTATTTCAAATTCCACATAGAATTTCACATTTAAAACAGCTCACTTGGTCATATGCAAAGACCATACTGTAAGCTAGTAAAGAAGCTTACAGCCATTTTGAAAACTTTGATTACTGCAAGCAGATCATGTTTGTTCTATGGAAACCCCACAAACGTCCTCCAGCTGAAACAAAACTCAAAAAAAAAACTTAAAAAAAAAAAAACACATGCACATGTCTGCTAATACTGTAGTGGACCCCCTTTGCTTTTAGAACTACCTTAATTATTTGTTGCATAGGTTCAACAAGGTGCTGGAAACATTCAGAGATTCTGGTAACACAGATGCTGCAGATCTGTCCACTACACACCAATGATGTGAATCTATGGTCCCACCACATCTCAAAAGTGCACTATTGTGACTGTGGAGGTTGTTTGAATACACTGAACCCACTGTAATGTTCAAGAAAACAGTTTGAGATGATCTGAGTTTGGGACATTATCCTGTTGGAAGCAGCCATAGAAGACTGCTGCATTGCGGCCATAAAGGGATGGAAATGGACAGCAACAATACACAAGTAGGCTGTAAACAATTCTCAGCTGCCACTAAGGAATCCAGCGTGTACTAAGGCAGCGGTCCCCAACCCCCGGGCCATGGACCGGAGCGGTTTGGTACCGGGCCACGAGAGTTGAGGTTCGGGTGTGAAATTCATGGTTTTCAGGGTTTTTATCGTTAACTTGGTTTCCCTGGGTCTTTTCCCATGTGTTATGAATAAATCTTCTTTTTTTTTTGGTACAAGCACTGGTTTTAATTTATTGTATTTATCCGCGACAAGGCCGGTCTGTGAAAATATTGTCAGAAATAAACCAGTCCGTGGCGCAAAAAAGGTTGGGGGCTGCTGCACTAAGGAGTCCTCCACAGCTGTCTTAAAGAATGGTGTCAAGGAGAGAATGGTGAGCTGAATGCTAACCTGTAGGTTGGAGGTGTAGGTGTAGGCAAAGGCAAGGATTAAAGAGTGGAAGCTGAAGAAGGAAGAATGTTGCACAGGTGAGACAGGTTCTGGCTTGATAGGGAAGTGTTACCAGATCACTGGGAAAGTACAGCTGCTGAGGGGAACTGTCAGTGTTTGGTATATCCTCCTGACAGAGGAAAGAACACAAACAGGTTAGCTAGGAAAACATGGGATAGTAATGGTGAACTACTATTAGGAGGCTAGGTGTACAGCAAAGAGGGAGGTGGCAAAGACAAAGGAAATTGCTTATAGTGAGTATGATGTGAAGCTGGACACGAAGAAAGACTTTATTTAAATGAGTGGACTTCCTTTTGGCTTTTTTTAAGAATTCTTTGTGTACATCAATTTCAGACTATGAAACACAGTTTATGGTGAGAGGTTAGAAGAGGTTGTAAAGGAACTAATGAAGGGGAAAATATTTCAGGAGAGTATATCAGGAGAAATTACAAGCTACTATTTCCTCCTTTTTAGCTGTTGGCACCCTACATATTGGCTCTTACTAGAAGCCTCTCAAGCATTATATCACTTGCCCACTGTGTCTGCTCATTAACTGATGATGACAGTGCATTATGCTGCTTTCTGTTTTGGGTTCAGTGTGTTGGTATTTTAAAATGGGTCAGGTCTGGCTGTGCTATGATCCGCCTCCAACAGGGTTTCTCTTTCTTGTAATTCCAAGGTCTCTTTCCAACCGAGTCCAAATAAAGAGCCGCTTTATTTTGCTGTAAAATTGTATCACTCTTTGAGAAAATTAATACTCGAGTAAAAAGAAATAAACTCAAAGATATTTAAGCAAAATGGGATGTTTTGCTTCTTTAAACAAACGTAATAATATGGGTTTGAGTGTCATTACATTTGCTGTAATAACTGAAATTCTCCTGATTGCTAGCCATGGCTGCTCTTCAGAGCACAGATCTGTTAGAATGATAAATATCAAAGGACAGAAAAGAGTGGGAAGGGCTACAGAAGCATTTCTTAAGAATGAGACCTCAATCAGTCAGCAGTCAGTCAGATAAATGGGACAGAGGGATGAAATTTGGCACTCCTGCTTCACTTCAAAGAGAGGTCGCACTGCTAAGATCACTGCAAGAGTGATGTGAGAGCTCAGGCTGGTATTTTGCAGGCACTGCTTGTAAATGTGTTTTTCACGAGACAAAGATAAGGACGATGACAAGAACACCTCCAAACCAATGAGGTTTCACGACCTTACTGATCAAACGCAATATAGCTGTAATAAACCTGCACTAGAAATCACTCACTGCAATGACAAGATGCAGTATACTGGGAACAGAGACAGTATTAAATTGAACACTGGTTTTCCCTTTCTTGTTCTACATAATCAAATTGAAATTATGGTTTCAAATAATGTGGATCTTTTAGAAATTTATGATTATTATATTTTACTTACAAAAGTCATTGTTGTTCAATAGGAGAAAAAAAACACTACCAAGGATACAGTTGTAAATAAGAATTTAACTAATTGAATGACATCATCAGTTTCAAGAAAAGTTAGGCTGCTGTATAAAATGTGATTAAGAACAAATAATAGAAAACATATGAAATGTTTAAACTGAGAGTGCAAAGTACTTAGTAAACTACAAAGTAAGGAAACAGGAGCTGATTAGGTTAACTGGCTACAGATCAGCACTGTGACTGGGTTTAAAAAGAGCATCTCAGTGAGGCAGAGCTTCTCAGAAGTAATGAGCAGAGGTTCATCAATCTGCAAAAGAAATTCTACAAATTGTGGAAAAATTTCAAATGTTCAAAGACGCCATATGACCCAGCAGTGTCTCATTTTTCATTTAAATGATCTATATCTATCTATATTTCACTGTTTTTATGTGAAGTCAAGTCAAGTGGCTTGTATTGTCATTTCAACCATGTACTGTGGTACAGCACAGAGTGACACGAGTGCAAAAGTTGCAAAAAAACAAGACAAGACCGTGCAACACGAGACAGAACAGGATGATACAGACACGAGACAGTGCAATGGAAATGTGCAAAATACTGAGTATTGTGCAAAAAGGAACTTGCTGTCTGAAGGTGTGTGTGTGTGTGTGTGTGTGTGTGTGTGTGTGTGTGTGTGTGTGTGATTCTGCAGATAAGTGCTTGGTAGTAACATGTATGAAGGTATGCGTGTGTGGTCTCATTCTAGTCGCTGAGTGTTCAGGAGTCTGACGGCTTGGGGGAAGAAACTGTTCCGCAGTCTGGCAGTGAGGGCCCGGATGCTTGGACATGAACAAAACTGTTCCTCTTTCCAGAAGGTACCGGGTGCGTGGGGTCCTCCACAATGCTGGTAGCTTTGCAGATGGAGCAGGTGCTATGAGTGTCTGTGATGGAGGGAAGAGAAGCTCAAATGATCTTCTTAGCTGCTCTCACTATCTGTTGTAGGGCATTGCGATCCGATACGGTGCAGTTACCAAACCAGACAGTGATGCAGCTGCTCAGGACGCTCTCGATAGTCCCTCTGTAGAACGTGGTGGTGCTTTGGCAGCCAGGATCAGGGGCATCACCAAGGGGTGGTGCACTGGCCACCCCCCATTGGTCCCCTCTGATAATTTTAATAAACGTGAGCACAAGAGAGAGGGAGCTACCCTACAATGAGTTAAAACGTTAGCTCCTGGCTAGGCTCCAACACGCAACCGTGAGAAGGATAAGCAGAAGTGTATGGATTAGAGATGGCACGATACCACTTTTTTATGTCCGATACCGATATCATAAATTTGGATATCTGCCGATACCGATATGAATCCGATATAGTGTTTTTTAATCAACAAAACTGTTTTTTAAAATATCTTGCTGCATTTTGTATAAGTTCATACTCAAGTTTAAAACAACAACTACACTAAAGCTATTCTGTTATACCTGTATACAAAAAAAATATTTCATAGTTCAGCAATACTGATCAATCTAATAAACTTAAACCTACACCATCCTCCCTATTCTGGTATTTTAAAGAGTACTTAGGCATAAATATTAAGCAACCTAACTAATAGGGTTCCAACTCCCAGCAACAACAAAAATAAATAAATAAAAAATAGGGAACCACCCCTCACGCTCCACCTCATGATGCTTAATCGACGTAATCAACCTTAATTTGATGCAGTGTGAAAAAAAATGCACAGAAATCAATTATTTTTCAAGAAATATTAAATAGATTCAACATCTTTCTTCAACAAAATTGCAGACTGCACAGATGGTACCTTCCCAAAGGAAAAAGTACTATAGCTTACTAGGGTATATATTAGACTTAATAGTCACTATATACAGTAATGACTTCTATTCATTTTACATCAAATTAAAACTTTGGGTGTCAGATAATTATTTATTAAAAGCTAGACATTTTAAATGAGAATAAGAAAGAAAAGTATGTCTTTGTGCCCCCTTTTCCCTGTTCATGCCCTATCGGCCCCCCTGGCTAAACTTTGCTAGATCCGCCCCTGCACAGTTACCAGCCGTCAGCTGTAGAAAAAGATCCTGGTAGAAAGTAATATTAAATAAATTCTAACAACAGCTTATCAAGCTTAAACGTGCTGCTGTTGTTCAGCCGCTGGTTTCCTCTTTCTGGTGCAAAGTGGCCAAAAACAAACAAGAGAGACGATACGCGACAGAAAAGCCGATCAGCTGATCATTAAGCAGTTTCATGATTGAAGTAGCAGCCGGAGAGCGAGAGGCAGTCGCTCGTTAAGCTTAACGCAGGAATGCTTTACAAACATTCAGAGATGGACTTACACACTTGCTTTACTTCTCTCGGGGATAACTTTGTCGGAGATGAAATGCCGGGTTGCTAGCGAAGCTCCAAATGCTATCCAGACCACCGACAGGTCCCGCATGCCACAGCCGCTCTATCACGTGATGCATACTGCTCCGACGTGCTAACGTTCTGAGGTGAGTTACGGCGTGTTGCAAGTTTTGTGAGGTGCTTTCGTGATATTTAATGGATCGGATTACATTTTTTATTTTTCTCCGATATCCGATCCAGTAATTTAGGTCAGTATCGGACCGATACCGATACTTAATATCGGATCGGTCCATCTCTAGTATGGATGGATGCGATTTGGGTAGTTACTGCAGGTAACAACTTCAACGCTTTCCCCAATTGTGTCTGAGTGAAGATTCTTCTGTCATCTTCACTGCAGAGATTCACATTTCATGTCCATTATAGCAGAAGTAGGATTACTCCGCGTAGCGAGTGTGAATTGGGCCACAGTAACATCACCTGTCACACCACTGTACTATCAAACACCCCTCCTCTGTGGGCCTCTTTATCCCACTCCCTTCTAGGGATTCTCAGAAACTCCAGCGTAATACCCTGCTGTCTGAGAAACATCTACAGCAGCAGCATCTGTCCTTAACTTTGTTCTTTTAAATCTAGCAGTGGTGCTCTGATATTGATTCAAACATAAAGTGGTTTTCTTATTTAGTGCACTCCTGATAGTGGGTTTCAGTGATAGCAAAATCAGCTCTCTGTGCCACAGCTTGAACAGACTGAAGATTGTGTGTTTATGTGACCCATACCCACATTAGCATACCTACATGACCTTTGACCTTGGGACTTTGCGGAGCCGTAAAACAGACTAGCTGCAGTGGGATTTGCTGGGTGTCAAGGAGACAGAGGTTTAGCAACAATTGAAGATGACAGCTCATTCATCATGGCTGAAGTATCCGTTCCACTGAATAGAGCACATTTTCCATCCTAGGCTGCTCTGGCTCGCTTAATTAAAAATATGAGCATAGTAAACAACTTCACTGACTTCTTGTTTTCGTAGTGCTACCTCAATAAAAAAAAAACAACAACACACTTTTGATGTTTGGCATCTTTTTTTTGAATGAAGAATTGAACTGAGTTGTTAATTTTGAGGAAATGCTTTGGATATTCTCTTTGTTCTTCTGTCTTGTTTTCAGGGCTGCATGGAAAATAAGTGTGTTTGTGTGTGAATGAGATAGTGCCTTATTGTTCACCACAGACAGATGAAAGCTGGGTCTGATGTCAGAAAACAAACACACACACAGACTCACACCTGGGGATTGTTTCACAAAGACAAAGTATCTGTGACTTCTGTCAAATATTCTAGCAAAGATGTTTAAGTCGGACAAAGTTTTTTTGTGATGTCTTTGAAAGTAACATTTTGCTAAGAAAATTGTAAAGCTTGGTTTACAGGTAGTTATTGTCAATTTCTGTGTTTTAAAATAAATTCACATGGCGGCATTGTGCTACCACCGGTGGTGAGGGGCAGCAGTTCATGGAGCCCCTTCTACTCTGCTGTCTCTCCCCGGGTCCCTGCAGCTACTGGCACTGTAACCAGCTCGCAGGGGCCAGCACAAACGTCGGGGCAGGAGTGTTGGTGGTGCCTGCGGTCGCTACACTTCTGCCGGGAGTGCCAACTCAACCAAGTCTTCCGTGTCATTAGAGGCCCAACACCCAGGAAAGACGTACAGCGTTCTGATAGGGTGCCAAGGGGGTACACATCAGGCTGTGGTGGCCAAAGACTGCATGCAAAGCCGGGGGGGTTGTCGGAGGCAGAGTGGGTGGAGGTTAGGGGTGTGCTTGCTGCAAATTAAATACAAAGTCAAAGCACAGAGTTAAGGCTGCGGTGAATGAATGAATGCGGATGAGTTCACAACCTTTAGTGACTCTGAGGAGGAGGAGACAGGAGGGCCTTCTCGTGAGGCCTCGCCAGCTCCATTATTTCACTCTGTGGGAGATTTCCCACTAGAGCAGTCTCGTGATGACACCCTACGCTGAGTCTTTGAGCAGGTAATAAAAATTCATGATCACACGGTGCACCCTGATACAGTGCTGACATACCCCATTTTGTATTGATTAAAGATAGGCTGTTTCGATTGAGTTGTGACACTTGCACGGAAGAGGAATACACCCAGTTGTTGGTACCTAATAGCCGCCAGGAAATGATTTTCCCAGCAGATCATTATAATGCATGACAGGGTTTATGGGATGTAGGATATGAAAAAATTCTGGAGTAAATAATGGCCCGACTTTATTGGCCAGACATTTGGGTGGATGTGTGCTGATGGTGTGCATCCTGCCCAGAGTGTGCCTTTGAACCCATTGCCATTAATGGAGGTCCTGTTTGAATTCATAGGCATCGACCTCATTGGACCATTTCACCCAAGTGCATGTGGCTATCCCTTCCTATTAGTTCTTGTGGATTATGCAACATGATATACCTGTGCCGCTGTGCACCATTTCTGCAATGAGTTTGGTGGAGTTTTAAGTCATCCTCCAAATTGGCATCCCAAAAGAGATGCTGACTGACCAGGACACATCGTTCATGTCTTGCACAATAAAAGTACGGATTATTGAGTATTAAATGTGTTTGGATCAGCACCTACCACCCTTAGACTGAGACAAATCCATGATTCGTTTATTCACAAGGATAAACACAATTGCGATCAAATCACTCTCCAAGTTGCATCGATCCTTTGTGGTCACACGGCAAGTGAGGGACATTGACTGTGAGAAAGTATGGTCGGACAGGGGAGGAGCCACACTCAACCTCCTAAAAGAATGGAGAGAGACTGAAACTCTTCTCTGGTTGCCCTGATGAAGGAAAGAGATGAGTCTGGGCCAGAGGTGCCAAACTCCACCATTCCCTCCTCGCTCCAGCACTACTCATTTTTTCATAACGCTGGGTTTAACCAAGGGCTACTGGCAGACTCCATTGTTTGCAGAATCCAAGGAAAAAATGGCCTTTCCCAGTCTGTGGGGGTTGTACACCTTTGTCATACTTCATTTTGGCTTGTTTGGAGCGCTAGCGCCTCATGGACCGGGTGCTGCCCCCGCACGCTGTATATGCTGCATATGATCGTGGCTCAAGAGTTGGGAGTTCGCCTTGTAATCGGAAGGTTGCCGGTTCAAGCCCCGGCTTGGACAGTCTCGGTCTTGGGCAAGACACTTCACCCGTTGCCTACTGGTGGTGGTCAGAGGGCCCAGTGGTGCCAGTGTCCGGCAGGTAATGGGGGTGGGCGGGTGATTTTGGTGATTGTCATCATGCTAACCACAGCTTCCAAGTTTCTATTAGCTGTTGGGGCCTGGCGCAGCAGTGTGGGACCAGAGCCGAACGTGAGCTGGTCTGGAACAGAGCTGCAGTAAAAACTGGAGCTGAACCACAGCTACAGATCCTAAAACTGTAAATAAAGCGCATCAAGAGGTGTGTGTGTGATTGTGCCAGGCTTTGTGTAACGATGTGTTACAAACACATTCTTTTTATAATGGCAGTGTTGAAAAAGGGTAAGCCTCACAAATAAAAGGGGTTTAAAAAACAGAAACATCAAAAGTTAAGCAGCTGCACACATACAGAAGAATCTTAGTTTCCCCTTCCACAGGTAAAGGAACTGTTTCAAGCTTTGGCACTGGCACCAAGTAGAAAAGGGGAAAAAAACAGAAGAAGGTGTGGATGCCTTGATACCCACACTAAAAGATATTGCATGCAGAGAGCAATCGCTCATGTTTCAAAGAATGACAAAGTGCGCAAAAGTAGGTTGAAGGATGCAGTAGATCAAAAACCTGTCAACCAGGAGGCTCCTGGGAAAAGTTGGAAATTAGTATATCAAGTGAACATCTCAGGTTCAGCAGTTTCCAGGCAGAGATTGAGATGTTTTGGACATATGCAGACAAGGGATAATGGATATATTAGGATATGGGCTAAAGGATACTGAATATGGAAGTGCCAAGGAGGAGGAAAAGATATAGAACACAAAAAGATTCATTGATGTAGTGAATGCATGAGGACATGCAGAGAGTTGGTGTGACAGAAGAGGATGCTCTTGACAGGGTGAGATGGAGGCAGATGATCCGGAGTGGAGATCCCTAAAGACAGCAGCCAAAAGAAGAGCAAAAAGAATATTTCCTAGCATTAGTTATTGTTAGCACTGATGATTTTTCTGGGTGTATCCTTTCATCCTATGACAGCTTAAATAAGTGCCAACCTGCCAAAGACTCTAGCTGGATGAGTGTTAGAGTCAATGAACAGCTGGATGGAGTTTGTGTACAAGATAATTTGTCCTACAAGACCAACTCAGTTTGGAACAGAAACACTAGATTTAGTGTTTTATTTTAAGTACAGGTGCCTCTCATAGTCTAATTAATTAAAATCATTATTATTATTCATTGAAATATTTTGTGATAACTAAAGGAGTACCTGAAAAAAAAGTATTTTCTTGAGTTGGGGAAAAATATTGAAATTCTCCAACCACTAATTAAGTAGTGTATACTCTGTGGTAAGAATATGGTTGCTAGAATGGGAAGACAACAATTATTCTCCTCAAGGACCACAGTATTATGCAAGAGCTTTTAATGGTGTGTGAATCTACACAGCTTTCAGTGACTATATAAAGTAAATAGCTTTTAGTACAAATCACTTAGGAGTTTTTTTATTGGTAAGGCAAATGGTCCAACAATTAACACCTAACTCGAGCCAGTTACTGTATTGCAACCTTTCTAACATAAACAAAACTTGTCTGAAAGCAACACTGACACTAGAAACTAAAGGACTTTTGGACCAATTTCTCCCCAATTCATGCCTCCCAACATTTAACATAAAAACTATGCTTCAGGAGATCGCTACATGAGGTGTCTATGCTGTGAGAGGTTTTCAAACCACATGTTTACCTATCAAACTAACTCACTTGTGGTTTTATAATAATGTCAACAAATAGTTGATATTTAGTTGAAATAAAATGATTATTTGGCAGATTGGCTACCACCATTGGCAAACCACGGTAAACCACCATTTTTGGAGCCTGGATTTACATTATGGATGAATAACGGTAATTTATGAGTTGCTTCTTTCAAACTTGGTTAGAAAGCTGCATTCATAAACTATATGACTACTGTATTGCCACTGCACCAACACACATATTAACTACTTATACATAGGCATTAAAACTGAAGCACAACCTTTCTGACACAGTCTGTGCAAGCCACAACATTAATGAAAGTGTTTATTTAAAATGCTCCAGAAGGCCCTAACAGCACACACACACACACACACAGTGAAACGGTCCAGTTTCATGACTTGAAGTAGTGGACGAGGCCTATCAGACACCAGCTCTCTTCAGCTACAAGTATATGAATATACATCTATGTATAGAGGCCCAAATACTTTTTGCACCAGTCTATAAATATACTTTGAAATTTTACTGCTGTTTTTGCCACTTCAGTGGCACTTCATTTCTCAGCTCAGAAAAAATATTCTGGCCCAAACTTCCTTTTCTGAAACATGAATACTAACTAATACTTGGTCTAAGAGTGAATCACAAAAGGAACACAGGAAGCTTGTGCTACCTCGATGCTCTCTATTTGTCTTTCTAAGGTTTCTTCCTGTTAAAAATAAGTTTTTCCTCCCCACTGTTACCAACCTCTTGTCCAGAGGAAATTTTCTGATTGTGGGTGTTCTCTTTTTAACACTTTATTTTGAAATAATCTGTCTATCTAACAGCGGTCCCCAACCTTTTTTGCATTTATGCCCGACAATATTTTCATGGACCGGCCTTTAAGGTGTCGCAAATAAATACAACAAAATAAAAGTAGTACCGGTACTGAAAAAACGATTTATTCATAACACACATGAAAAGACCAAGGAAAACCGAGTTAATGATAAAAATGATAACAAAATAACGCTGAAAACCGATAAAAACCCTGAAAACCATACTAGAGATGGACCGATCCGATATTACGTATCGGTATCGGTCCGATACTGACCTAAATTACTGGATCGGATATCGGAGAAAAATAAAAAATGTAATCCGATCCATTAAATATCACGAAAGCACCTCACATACGCCGTAACTCACCTCAGAACGTTAGCACGTCGGAGCAGTATGCATCACGTGATAGAGGGCTGTGGCATGCGGGACCTGTCGGTGGTCTGGATAGCATTTGGAGCTTCGCTAGCAACCTGGCATTTCATCTCCGACAAAGTTATCCCCGAGAGAAGTAAAACAAGTGTGTAAGTCCATCTCTGAATCTTTGTAAAGCATTCCTGCGTTAAGCTTAACGAGCGACTGCCTCTCGCTCTCCGGCTGCTACTTCAATCGTGAAACTGCTAATGATCAGCTGATCGGCTTTTCTGTCGCGAGTCTCTCTTGTTTGTTTTTGGTCCACTTTGCGCCAGAAAGAGGAAACCAGCGGCTGAACAACAGCAGCACGTTTAAGCTTGATAAGCTGTTGTTAGAATTTATTTAATATTACTTTCTACACCAGGATCTTTTCTACGTAGCTGACGGCTGGTAACTGTGCAGGGGCGGATCTAGCAAAGTTTAGCCAGGGGGGCCGATAGGGCATTAACGGGAAAAGGGGGCACAAAGACATACTTTTCTTTCTTATTCTCATTTAAAATGTCGAGCTTTTAATAAATAATTATCTGACACCCAAAGTTTTAATTTGATGTAAAATGAATAGAAGTCAATTACTGTATATAGTGACTATTAAGTCTAATATATATACCCTAGTAAGCTATAGTACTTTTCTTTGGGAAGGTACCATCTGTGCAGTCTGCAATTTTGTTGAAGAAAGATGTTGAATCTATTTAATATTTCTTGAAAAATAATTGATTTCTGTGCATTTTTTTTCACACTGCATCAAATTAAGGTTGATTACGTCGATTAAGCATCATGAGGTGGGCGTGAGGGGTGGTTCCCTATTTTTTATTTATTTATTTTTGTTGTTGCTGGGAGTTGGAACCCTATTAGTTAGGTTGCTTAATATTTACGCTAAGTACTCTTTAAAATACCAGAATAGGGAGGATGGTGTAGGTTTAAGTTTATTAGATTGATCAGTATTGCTGAACTATGAAATATTTTTTTTTGCATACAGGTATAACAGAATAGCTTTAGTGTAGTTGTTGTTTTAAACTTGAGTATGAACTTATACAAAATGCAGCAAGATATTAAAAAACAGTTTTGTTGATTAAAAAACACTATATCGGATTCATATCGGTATCGGCAGATATCCAAATTTATGATATCGGTATCGGTATCGGACATAAAAAAGTGGTATCGTGCCATCTCTAAACCATACATTTCACACCTAAGCCTCAACTCCCCGCGGCCCGGTACCAAACGACTCTCCGAGGCCCGGGGATTGGGGACTGGTGTATTATATTATATTATATTATATTATATTATATTATATTATATTATGCTGTGATATACTGTTCCCAGTTGATTAGTGTTACCAGTCCATTTGTTGTGATGGGGCTCTGCTGATGGTCTGAGCTGGAAAGCCTTGTGGTTTCATGGTCCCTCTGTCCTCCCTGTGCTTGCTCACCATTTTTCTATCTCTCTCCCTTTGCCTTATTGCTCGCTCTCCTTTCTTTTGTCTTTTTTGTGTCTGTGTGTGTTAACCTCACCCAGTGCCAGTGTATGACTTTGATTAGTTGTACACTGGCACTGATTCCTTTCATTGAGTCCTTTTTCACAGAACATATTTGGACCTGTAGAAAATGCAGTAGTAGTAATGGCAGAAATCAATTAAGCTGAATTAAGCATTAGTTGTTTTCAGTCAGATAATAACTACTCAGAATTAAAAAAATCAAATATCTACTACAAACAGACTCATGGAAACCAGAATTGGAGAAGAACAAAGCTAAGCGGAGGCTGTGTTTCTCAATGTCAAATCTTCAACAAAACCATGTGATTTCCAAAAACTAGGCTGTATTTTTGCCAGAAGGCCAGTTACACAGTGTATAATAATGAGCTGAAATAGAATCAGTTCTCCACTTTCAATAAACTTCAATGTTCCCGAACTGTATTACTGCCTGACTGCTAATTTGTCATCTCAACTGAAGAATATGTAGACCAGAGCAGGTGGCTATCACTTTGCAGCCCTCTGGTGAAGGTAGTGCTCACCCAACTGCATTAATGACACATACCTGCCTGAAATTACTTATATTACAATCATTCATACTGAATGCATTCAGCTATAAAAATCCAGATATCTTCACTGAGCTGATCAGTCAAAACACCTTCACTTCATTTGTTACTGCTACTCCTATGAAAGAGAGGTGATGCTGATGCTACATACAAGAAATCACTTAAGCAGGACCTTTCTGATAAAGTGAAGTAGGTTAAAAGAAAACAGCAGATCAAAAAGAAACACTATTATACTGCAAACTAAAGAAATGGCTGAGAAATAAAATCAATGGCGTCTATCTGTCTAGAAAGGGTTACAAAGTAATTTATGGCTTTGGGACTCTAGTGAGCAAACTGAGAGTCATTATTACAAACTTGAAACAGCGGTGAATCTCTCCAGGAGTAGCCAACCTACTAACATTAATTCAAGAACATATTAACAACTCATTTAGTAGGTCAACAAAGAACCCAGAACAACACCTTAAGAAATGCAGGTGTTTTTCTCTGCATCAGACACAGTGGCGAAGATGTTTAATAAGAGGAAACTGATCTGTTATAATGACAAATCACTTGTATAAAGCTAGCCATGGTTTATCCACAATGCACAAGTGCAAACCACCAGAAGAAGCTTCTGGCCTCTAAGCTTGACCAGTTCAATGTAAAACAGACACAAACACACCCATAAAATGGAGACAGCTTTCACTCTTGAAAAGACCCCAAATAACCACTAGTAACCAAAAAACATACAAAGGTTGTCTCACATTTGCCAAGACAAAGGTTGATTTTGAGTTTGAAAGGTTGATTCCCATTGCTACCAGTGTAACTCATAAAAAAAAAGAACAAATAAAAAGAACATCAAACACACAGTTAAACATGGCGGTGGTAGTGTTGTGGTAGTGTTGTGGTCAAAAAAATCCTGAAGGAGAATGTCCAGTCATTAATCTGTGCCCTGAAACTCAAGCACAGATTAATTATGCAGCACAACAATGATCCAAAAAACCAGCAAGTGCACCTCTGAATGGTTACAGAAAAAAGAACATTTTTGGCATGACCTGTAAATTCTCCAGTTTAAAACATTCTACAAAGAAGAGTGAGTCAAAATTCCTTCACAGGAATGTGACAGACTCATTGCCAGTTACAAAAACACTTGATTGCAATTTTTCCACCATGGTTGACACAACCAGTTATTAGTTTTTAAGGGCAATTACTTTTGCACACAGAGCTACGAAGGTTTAGATATTTTTTCCCTTAAAAAAGAAAATCATCTTTTAAATACTACATTTTACATTTACTTAGGTTATCATTTTCTAATATTAAATTATATACTAATTAATGCTCTGAAACATGTTGCTCTGACAATTCAACTCAATTTTATTTACATAGTGACAAATCACAACAACAGTTGCCTCCATGCACCGTATATTGTAAGGTAAAAATCCTACAATAGTACAAAGATGCCTAACAAATATGCAAAAAATCTGAAATCAGAAAGGGGGCAAATATCTTTTCACAGCACTAAACCCTGACAGCTCCTCTCCAAGCTCTCCACCATGTGCTTTGCAAGACAGACACACTGAATTCTCTAAGGAGGAAGGAGAACAAAAGCAGATATGCATTTCCTTGGACCTGAATTTTAGACAGGAGCCAAACTGGCCCACGTGTCATGGAAACTCAGATTGGACTCAAACGTGGGACTCAGGGCAAAAAAACCCAAAACAATCTTAACGGGTTTATTTATTTACAGACAAGGGAAACAACAGTTCAAGCACACGGTCTCTGTTAATGAAGTTCCAGGTTCCAGTCAGACAGTCAGTTCCACATATCCTTTTCTCCACAGAGTCTCTCTCATAAGTCCCAGCTCTCCCACCTCCAGAGCAATCTGCACAGAAGGACAAACAATATAAGTGACTTCTACCATGAAAAATAGATGAGAAACAGCGAGCAGACTACTTATTTCAATGACCCAGCAAAGACTGAAGACAAACCACCATCTTAAGTAGACAAGACCATTAGGAAGAGGTGAGCTGAGCTAAAACACAAGGTGAGGTTAACACACACAGATGGAGCGAGAGGAAATGAGAGCGAGCAATAAGGCAAAGGGAGAGAGATAGAAAAATGGTGAGCAAGCACAGGGAGGACAGAGGGACCGTGAAACCACAAGGCTTTCCAGCTCAGACCATCAGCAGAGCCCCATCACAACAAATGGACTGGTAACACTAATCAACTGGGAACAGTTTATCACAGCAAAGCACATTGCTTCAAATACAGGTCTTTAACACAGCTGAATGTAAATGTAATGATTTGTTTGCTCGTGTAGCGTACACAAACACCTATCCTATAAAAATATAATAGTATTTACTGCTTTGCATGTCAACTACTGTACTATTCATGCACTGAATTTTATAGTGCATGAACTTTGATCTTTAAAACACACCACTGGATATCTGCTATCATGAGTTTATATGTGGTAAAGAAATGATTTTCAACTCTGTCACAACATATTCAAGCAGAAACATCTATCCCACTATTGCTGTTAACATGTGAAGCATTACAATTCCTTACCATGATGATCTTTATTGTCATTATACACGGGAGAGAGAAGTTCAGTTTGGCTTCTCCTTGGATAAAAATAACAATAAATAAATAGAATGAATACATGAACACAATGAATAAAGGTAAATAGGTAAATAATAAGAGATTAGAAATTAACTCTAACTTAATAAGCCCAAAAGATAAAAAGCATCACTTTAAATGATTTGGCCATTGAACCTCAGTTTTAGCTGCTGGAAACCATCTCACAGAGGTTTAAACTGAGGTTCAGTTGAAGTGACTGTAATGTGTACAGTACATAAAAGATATACCAGATAAATCTGTCATTGCAGGCAATACAGCATTCTATAAATCCAAGCTTTAAAACTTAAAAGGCTACGTTCACACTGCAGGTCTTAATGCTCAATTCCAATTTTTTGAACAAATCCGATTTCTTTGTCTGCTTGTTCACTACAAATAAAATGTGACAGCAAACGCGCTCTAGTGTGAACGCTCAAAGCGTCCCGCATGCGCAAAAGAAGACGTCACACACAACGCGCTCTGTTCAGACCCAGAGCAAACAGTATTGTTTGACTGATGGCCCTTAATATAAGGGCCATCAGTCAAATGGAACGGTGGTTAGCACTGTTGCCACACAGCAAGAAGGTCCCGAGTTCAATTCCTCCATCAGGCCGGGGTCTTTCTGTGTGGAGTTTGCATGTTCTCCCCGTGTTTGCGTGGGTTCCCTCCGGGTACTCCGGCTT
>NW_024582432.1:1606880-1616895 GCF_018398535.1 Haplochromis burtoni
CAAATAAAATGTTCACGTTTCTCCAACGTTGTCTTCCCAACAGTTTCACTAACATCTACACTGGATGGCAGGAAGCGTCCACGATGTCTTCTCGGGTGCTTCTCCGGCGCTGATAATTGGCGTCTGTCTTGTGTCAGTGACGTAAAAGACGGGTTTAGGCGACATGATCATTCAAACTGTCATACCATGATCGGATATGGGTCGCATAGGCTCAAAAAAGTCGGATTTGATGCGCTTTCGTCTGCAGTGTGAACGTAGCCAAAGACACCATGAAATCAGTTCTTCCTTGACAATCTGTTTGTGTAGTTGTTCATCAGAGTGTGAATGTGTATGAATATTAGATAAAACGTGCTTTCTCCTAACTTACTGGCACAACCTTTGGGGTTCCACCGTTTTCCAGTTGAAAACCAGTCTGAGGCTTTAAATTGATGCCAATCTCATTTCCACTGCCTCTTACCTAGTTGCAAACTGCTCCAGTAAGAGCTAGAAGCCACCACCTGAAAAAACCAACAATCACATCATCCACCAAAAGTAGTGACGAGGTCCTGGGACAGCCAAGCTGGATGCCTTCCGTTACTATGCTACAAAATGCCTTCTTTAAATCCACAAAGCACAAGTAGACTAGTTAGACAAACCTCCAAGCACCCTTAGATATTCTCAAGAACATACAGAGCAGGTCCAGGATTCCAGAGGATAAAACTGCAGTTTTCCTCCATAATCTGAGGCTCCAGTACCCTTCCATATCCCGAGGAGGCTGAGTAATGTGACAGGACCATGTAGGACTTTAAAAACCAAAAAAGAAACCTTCAAATCAATTCTAAAACTAACATGTCATGCAGTAACTAGTATAATATAATTACTCCTTTTGATACATATAAAAAGCCTGGCAGCAGCATTTTGAGTTAACTGCCATCTGTGTATGTTACGAGTAAAGTGTACTTTATTGGTCCCCGTGGGGAAAATCCCTCTCTGCATTTAACCCATTCACTCAGTGAAGCAGTGGGCAGCCATTGGGCGCCCGGGGAGCAGTGTGTAGGGACGGTACCTTGCTCAGGGGTTCCTCAGGGTAGCTGTTCAGGGGAATCGAACCCCCGACCTTCCGATCATGGGGCCACCACTCTACCTACTGAGCTATTCCTGCCCGTGCATTGGACTGTGACAGGAATGGACACTTTTTAAAAATATCTTTCTAAACTGAATGAAAAAGGATTGTATGACAGCTGTGACTGCTTGTTGCCAGATACGTAGCCAGTAAGAAAACTCTCATTCTCCAGGGAAAACCCCAACATACAACATCCATGCAAAGATATAAGATGCTAACACAGTCTTAGTGTAACACAGCAGAGTTTTCCTCAGATTTAGAACCTATTTGTGGGTGCAAAGACAAGTTTAATAACTTTGGGGCAAAGTAACTTTTTTGGCTGTCTGAAACTGCAGAGAAATACAAAGTCAAAAAAAGTGTAAACATTACAGGAAATCTGAAACCCTTATGTTGACCACTGGACACCAGGTTTAAAGCAATGAACAGTAGAAACTGCATTAGCATGCACTGACACTCATGCCGGGGAGTGACCGGAACATTTTATAAATGAAAACAAAGCAAGCACACATCACATATATCAGATTTTTCATAATGTGATTAATGTGAGTTGTGATGGTTTGCAGTTGAATTTATGTCATTTAATTAAAAAAAAACAAAAGCCCCCATCTATTTCTGGAAGGAGGAATTTGACATTTGCCTCGAGTGATAGAAAACAAACGGCTTTGAAAGATTTATTGTTATCTTTAAAGCGTGCACACCCTGGTGGAAAAAGAAAGAACAACACGCAGAGGTATGCTCTAATTCAAACCAGGATATGGGCTGTGGCAGTGTATGTTGTCTGGCTAACATCTTTTACTTTGATTTCTTCAGAGACCATGCACCTTTTGCCCTCTCTTAAGCTTCCAATCCATCAGTTTGCCTCCGACTCCTATTTTCTTTTCAGACTTCTCCTCTGCCTGTCTGCCCATCTGTATTGTGTCTGTCCTTGGACCTGAAATGAGACGGACTTAGCCATCCCGAGCATCCTAATCTCAGGTAATGGAAGAAAATTGGTCTCATCCTCTTTCCCCTCCTCCATCCTGAGCCTGCTGATCTCCAGGGAGGGCTGGCCACCATTTTAATGAATGCTGAGTTAAAAATAAATAGCAACATTAAATCCTGTAATCCATACCCAGTGCAGTCTGCTATCTGGTCCGGTTTTAACATCATAAAGTCCTGAGGTATGCCTGTTTCTAACCAGATGGCAGAACTCATTCACTTATTTAAAGTAAATGAATTCCAAAGGACATGATTTTTCTTTACAGAATAATTAAATTGTGCCTCATCCCCCAATTAGCTTGATCTATGTGCTTATTCACCAAAGATGAAGGGAACTCAAGGAAGACTGACTCAATTAAGAGAATAATTACATCACAGTGGCCTTAAATTGAACAAGACATACCTAACTCAAGACTTTATTTTCCATTAGTAAATGTCACAAAGCAGCATTAAAATCCAAAGGTGGAAATTTGTATTTAAGGACAAAGAAAAACACAGTGCTATATATAGAAACACCAGAAAACAGCCGGGGCTGCACTAACTGAAATGAGTACAACGATCTAGCGAGGACCAACACTCCACTGAGGCCTTAAATACTGCCAGGAGTAATCAGCCGGGATGAGCAGCAGGTGAGTATGGCGAGGAATACAGAACAGAACCTCGGGCGCCGCCCTGATGGAGAAGGTGAGCACAACCACCAGAGCAGCGTACGGCGGACCATGACAGTTACCCAAAAAACATGTCAAACAGACTTTTTGGACTGGATATTTTAAATTTCTTTGTCACTGTCAAATGTGCTTGGTCAAAGGGGGTCATATTATTGTTGGGATTTTCCTCTGTATGTATTATTATAGGGTCTACCTTACAATACAACTGTTGTTGTGATTTCGTGCTGTATAAATAAAATTGTCTGACTAACCCCTCCAAAAAACAACCCCTCCTGTTTTTATGACCTACATACGGTGGCCCTGAGAGGCCAAACAGACTGCAACTTAAGAAAACACCAGTAATAAGAAAAACACTTCAAAACCACACAAAACACAACGGGAATAGGAAAAAAGAGATTTCCAAAAGCACAAGGGAAGTGTTTCTGGGGAGACAATAACCTGACGTACCAGTTGCAGGAACCAAAATATGCTAAGAATTGCGCTGGGAGACACTTATAAGAAGTGGAGGATCTATCGGTTTTGTGAGGAAAGAAAAGATGAGAGGTAAGTGTGTTAGCCTAACTATTAGCCTAAAAATCCGTCATCAGTATTATATGAATCATGATAAAACACACTGACCATGTTTTGGATTCCTGCAGCTGGTCCGTCGGGTTAGTGTCTCCCCAGAAACACTTCTCCTGTGCTTTTGGAAATCAGTGTTTTCCTATTTCTGTTTTGATTTTTTCCTGTTTCCGTTGTCGTTTTTCCTATTGCTGGTGTTTTCTTCAGTTGCAGTCCGTTTGGCCTCTCAGGGCTACCGTACCTACCTACATGCTACTAATTGACCTCGTTTGATTAAATCTATATAATATATTCTGTGGACTTGATAACGTCTAATAATTCTAAAAAAATCTGATTCGAATCAGTTCCTGTCAAGTAAGGCTGAACATCTGAGAGTTTCCAAACACACACACATCTACACACTCACATCACCCGTGCCTGCCTAGACTGTTATTTGGTGCCATAGACAGGCATAACTGCTCTGTAATTGGCTGAGCTAGCTCATTAACAGCTCTGTTCCAGTCCCTCTGGGTATTAAACGTGGCCCCCGAGTGCCCAGACTGCCACCCCCGGCTTTTGAAAACCAGAGCTATGAATTTGCAGCAATTAGAACCCATCACTTTGTAAACAAAGTGCCATGCTTAGTGTGTTTAAAACTATGTTTGTGTGGAACAAAGGACGAATAGATGATATGCAGGTATAATGTGTGTTGAATTCCAATATAGTTCGATATAGCTCCATAAATGGAACCATAACTATTCACACTGACCCATTCAGAATTCAATGAGCGGAACAGCCGCAGAAAATGGACCTCCAAATTACTGAGAATCAATTTTCTCTGCATGTGTTATTGGTAGAAGTGTGGCACACTATATAATTGAATGGCTGTGTTTTAGGTGTTGGGAGTATGATGACAAAGCTCAGCAATCAGGTGAGATTTAGCAGCAGAGTGTGAATATTTGTTGATCACTGCAGGGAGTTTCGCTGAGGGCTTACTGTTGCTGTCAGAGATTTGTGTGGGATTAACGGAAAATGTGAAGTCGCTTATTTGAATCTCAGCTTATTTATTTGGTATTATGTTACGTTTCTCTCAGTGCCGGCTTCACCGAGGGTTTGAAAGGAAATCTCAGGACGTTTATCCAAATCACTGGTGGGCGCTTTATCAGGTCCCAAAGTGAGTGCTAATCCATGGGGATAAAGACAACGTTTTACTGAGATAAGTTGTTTGTTGTTGTGGAACAATTGTAAGGTCAAAAATTCTTTGTACATGTTGTTTTAAAGGATCATGTCACGTACATCACAAAAAACTGAAAATATTTAATAGAAAAGTGTTTTTTGTTCATTTTTCTTTCATTTCATTAGAAGATAATGCAGCTTATAATGTCAAAGCTTGGTTTCCTTATAAAAGTTTTTATATTATTTTATTCAGTAATGTTCATTAGTGTTTTTAATCATTATAAACTATGCTTTGCCCTAAGTTAACATGTAACTTAAAATGTTTAAATTAAACTAAACAGCACTAAAAAGCATGTTAATAGCATCAAAATACAAAAAATAGTTATACAGTCTGAATTATACTGAACATGTTTTATGTCTGTGTATGGGGGAAATGCTCATTCTGCAAGGTTTCATGTCTTGTATTATCGGGTGTTTCTGATTCTACTGTATCTAAATGTATTATGCTGATTATATTTCCTGTCCATCCAGCTCACAACAATGAGACAAGTGGGCTCTTATTGCCTAGTACTGCAGTACTACAGCTTCCTTGAGATTGCCTGTCTAGTGTGATGAATATTGCAGCATTCATGAAAGTAGTATACTGGGGTTATTAAAAACAACTTAAAGGCAAATGGAGTGTCTGCAAATTTGAGGAGGATGAGGGTTGGAGAGAAAGTGGTTCTGTGCAAACCCGAAGGTCTGATATCTTTAATCACCTAGCCTCACACATCACAGCACTCAGCACAGAAAATGACTGAAAATAATGTAGAGAACATGAGCCATCAGCTGACTGTACATTTTGACACTACTGGCTGAACTAACAATAGTAAATGACGTATAAAATTACCCCCTTTTATGTTTCTAAAAGTATGTCGATCTAGTCATAGTTGGCCAGCTGGATCAGCTCATTGTTATTATGTGTTATAAGGTGTTTATTAAATAAATCTTTAATCAATAACCTGAACTTGTAAAAGCTTTTTTGGCCATTTGACAGCTGTGAAAGCACTGAATAAGGCATTAATGCCTTCTTAAATAGCTACGGCAAAGCCACAAACTTTACACAGCAGTCACTTATAGAATTGTAGAATCAGTGTGGGTGTTGCTGTGGTGTGTTCAATGTTTTGTGGTTAGGAGATCTTCAGTTTGGGTGACAGTTGGTTGGAGACCACAACTGTTATTGAACTTTAGCTTTCAGTGAGTGTTTCAGGGCATCAAGTGAGTTTAATTTCAACATTCAGTCTCTTATTTCTGGATTTGGTTTCTGCATGCTTGACTTCAGTAACAAACAGTATATTAAATGATTTGGAGAGCATAGGCATATGATCACATATATTTGAACCTTTATACTTTATATCTCAGGTGTAAAGTGCCAGTCTGAACATGCATATCTGATGAAGAATGACTGATTGGAAGTAAGATTCCTGCAAAGATGATGGTTTCCCAATTGCATTTCCACCCTGCATGAGAAACATGTCTTTATTGATATGCCTGCACAGCCTGGATCAACAGACAAAGAGCATTTCTCTAGTCTTTGGATGATGATGGAAACATTATCACAGATGTTGCGCAGTGTGCAAAGCAATTAGAAATAAAAACGTAACCTTCTTTCAGCAAATATTACTTCCTGGCATCACACAAGCAGTCCTCTGTGACACTGTGAGGGATGAAGCCTTTCTCCTCTCATGGACCTATCTGCCAGTTATCAGGGGCGTAGGTGGTGAAGAGCTCATTTGGGATCCTTCCATTTCACTGAAAGTCAGGCTAACTTTATTTATAAAGCACTTTAAAAACAGAATATAGAAACAAAAGAAAAAAACAGAAAAACAGAAAAAAATGTAAAAACAAAAACAATAAAAACAATAAAAAATAAAATAGAATTAAAATTACAACAAATAATGTCAACATCTCAAACTAGAAAGGGTGTGCAAGTGCAGCAGCTCAGAGGACCAGGGTGCAGCTATTTAAGGACTAAGAATTTTAAAATGAGCTCTAAAATGGACACACAGCCAGTGCAGTGAGGATAAAGCAGGAGTGATATGGTCTCTCTTCCATGTTCCAGTTAAAACCCCTGTTGCACCATTCTGCACTACCTGCAGATGAGACATTGAGGAGTTACACTAATCCAGAGCTGCGATAAAAGCATGGATTACTGTTTTAAAGTGATCTTTCAATCGATTTTTTTTTTCACCTGCCGTCTCTGGTGAAAATCCAGGTAAGTTGGATTTCACAGCTGCACTGATCCAAACTAAAATCACTGTCCATTCTGAAACCCAGGTTTGTGATAGTAGGCTTTACATACTGTGTACTGTGTAGGTCCATGTTTACAGGAGAAGACCCACCAGTGGCACCATGGCCAAAAAGAATCAACTCTTATTTTCATTTAAAATACAGGCAGTTTCAAGCCATCCATGCTTTTACTCAGACTGCAGCTTCAGAATGTAGACAGTGATAAGGACCACATGTGTCCTGCACATTTTCTTAATTTTCACTTCCAACCCAGCAACTCAACATCTGGCACCAGTGATGGTTCCCAGAGCCAGAGGGCATTTGTGAACCTGCTGCTGTGTCATCTGACAAAGGAGATCTTTTCCTTTTTAAGGGAAGCATACAAGGACAAGATTCAATGTATATAAAAGACGGAGAGAGCCACTGTGGCATCACCCAGTGCCATCCTTGTCCATAGTCTTATTATGTCCCGTATTGATTACCGCAATTCCATCTTATTTGGTCTCCCTAAAAGGTCCCTTCATAAACTCCAACTTCTTCAAAATTCTGCAGCTCGGGTCATAACTCGTACTCCTTCAAGAGCCGCAGCTCTTCAGCAACTTCACTGGTTGCCCATAGAAGCCAGGGTAAACTTTAAAATCTTACTTCTCCTTCCTATTTGTGTGACCTGCTCCATATCACCACTGTTTCCCGCCCTCTCAGGTCCTCATCTGCTATTCATCTTACTGCTCCGCCCGCACGTCTTATCACTACGGGGAACAGAGCCTTCAGTCGTTCTGCTCCTCGGCTCTGGAACTCTCTTCCTCCAGCCATAAGAAATATAGACTCTCTTCCTGCATTTAGGTCACAGCTCAAAACACATCTGTTCAAACTGGCTTATTCGCGTTAGTGCTGATTTTACCTGTTGTCAAGTTCTGTTTTGCAATTTTAACTTATTTTATGTATTTTATGACTATTGCTTCTTTTATTAATTTTGCTCTTTTGTAAGGCGCCCTCTAATAAAATGTATTATTATTATTATTATTACAAGGTGCCAGTATAAGGATCTGTTCTGAATCTTGTGCCATCATGACCTTTTCAAACACAATGTGATAAGTGTTAGGTGAAAGTGAAAAACTGAGGGACAAATACATTTCCGTTTAAGTGTAATTTGTCACTTAGACAGCATATGTATTTAAATACCAATAAATCTTTTAAAAAATCTTAGTTTCTTATTCATATTTTCATTAGTAAGAAAAATCTATAAAATCTAAATTAAAGGCTCCATGTATCAAAATCAGAGATTTTTCTGAAGTTGCACATTGAGGGCATTCTTAGAAACCCCAAACAGCAATCTTCATTTGAAAAATTAAGATTGTTATTAATAGATTGTTATTAATAAATACAGCTCCTCTTCCTCTTCTCTTGCTACAAGATTCTGTTTTGGGGCCTTTATTTTGTTTTTGTTATATTTTTTCCCTCTCAAGCGCATTTTGAGCACTTAAGGACATTTCTTATCACTGCTATGCAGATGACATTCATTGGATATCTCTTTTCAGTCGCACAATGTTTCTAAGCTAAACTCTTGCATAGGTGCTTACACTCTGTTAAAAGCTGGATAGCAAATAATTTTCTCCAAGTTAAAAATGAGACAGAAAATAGAAGTCCTTGTTTGTGCAACAAATAGATTTGGTAATGGAAATCATAGGTCCCCTTTCCACTTTTGGTGTTTTCATCACAGAAAACACAAAATGAACTGGGGTTTTGCTGATATTTCTCCATATAGATCGACACATTAAATTGAGTCATTGTAACAAAATGTTTGTCATTTATAAGGTCATTAGAAAAAAACCCCCACATGATAAAGGAGGACATTCATGTCTATCTTGTATCATAGTAGCTGCTAGCTAACATTTTGAGTTTGACGTATTAGCACAGTCATTTTTTCCTCACTCTATCCGTCCTTCCAATTTCTTCCACTCTTCCAATTCAGGGTCACAGGGAACTGGTATATGCTGGACAATTTGTCTGACAAAAGGACAGAGAACCATTTACACCTACTGTCAATTTCGAATCACTAATTAAGCCATGCATATTTTTGGACTGTGGGAGAAAGCTGGAGTAACTGGGAAAAGCCCATGCAAGCACAGGCGGAACATGCAAACTCCACTTCCTTTGTTGCTGCAGTGATATGTTGATTGCTTGCTTAAACAGCACAACCAGTGTTTCTCAAACTCTGTTCATTATGAAAAGCTTTAATAGCAAAGAAATGAATTAAAAAATGCTGCAACACAACTCAGAATTTATCAAAAGTTTTATGTTTCTTTCTCTGACTCTCCAGCTTGCTTTCTTCTCTTTCCCACTGGCATGAGTGACACTTCTCCTCCCATGCCATCCTTAGTGGGCACCTGACAGGCTCAATGAAAAGCACCCGGCAGGACAGTATTGAAGAATGAAGTGAATAATTTATCTGAGCATCTGGGCTCATGTCCCTCATTCATCTCAGCCCCCCTTCCCAGTATCCTCTTCATCTCACCCCTATCACTCTTTCAGCCTCCAAACACGCATCCATCAAGAAAAGATTTCTTCTTCTCTTTGGACCTTAGTGTAACTGGGCTCTAGTTTTGTTTTGTTTTTTCTTCAAAATGACATCTCACCACCCACTCTCTGCTTTTAGCTCACCATCCAATTAGAATTTGTGGGAAAAGATGGTAAAACCAAATTTAAAAAGATTATGATTGTGTTAGTAAGTAGCAGAAATGGCCACTTAATGCCATAAACTTACATTTCACTGTTGCCTGTTTATTTGATCTCATGTGTTATTAAATCAGGGTTATATATTCTACTACAACATTTATGAAAGAAAAAAATATGATGAATTGATATATGCTTTTTGCTTTAAGCTACATGTGAGAGACAGGATTCTTGTTGTTAAGAGTACTAACTCTTACAGAATGATAGCAACAGAGTTTTAACACCTGATTTGATTTTATAACTCTGTCAGCAGAACAAGAAGAGGAGGAAAAACGACACCAGCTTCACAGAGCCTATTTACCAAGTGTTGTAAATACTGTAAGAGGGGAATGTTGTGACCTGTTTTTTGATTCTTGTGTATTGTGCTTCAGTGTTATTGATATTTGCTTGCTTGTGTTTTTACAATTGTAAAATCTTACTGTGGATGTAAGAGACAAATTATGTGGATATTTTGCATCTTTCTAACAATCATCTTTATTGTGTAATGTTTTATTAGATTATACTTGATGGCTTGGGCTTCAGGAAGATTAGCAACCAATTCAATTCAATT
>NW_024582432.1:1617863-1621076 GCF_018398535.1 Haplochromis burtoni
AGATAGAGCTGGGTGTCATCTGCATAGCAGTGAAAATGTATGCTATGTCTTCTAATGACCACTATTGTGGAAGCTAATAGGGTTCCTTACAAACACACAAACAAACAAACAAACATATGGTAATTGTTTGGGGGTGGCACGGTGTTACCACTGTTGCCTCACAGCAAGAAGGTCCTGCTTTCGTTTCCACCACCTTGGCCGGGGCTTCTCTGTGTGGAGTTTGCATGTTCGTGGGTTTTCTCTGTAAAGTAAAAAGTATAGTGTGCATGTTAGTCCCCGTAGGGAAATAGTTCCTCTGCATTTAACCTATTCACCCAGTGAAGCAGTGGGCAGCCACCAATGCAGCGCCCGGGGAGCAGTGTGTAGGGACGGTACCTTGCTCAGGGGTACCTCAGGGTAGCCGTTCAGTGGAGTCGAACCCCCGACCTTCCGATCATGGGGCCACCACTCTACCTACTGAGCTATCCCTGCCCTGGGTACTCTGGCTTCCTCCCACAGTCCAAAGACATGCAGTTAGTGGGGTTAGGTTAATTGGAAACTCTAAATTGCCCATAGGTGTGAATGCGGGAGTGAATGTGAGCATGAATGGTTAATTATTTTGGTTTTACGGTTCTATTTTTGGCTCAGTTTTATTGTTTTCTGACCATCACTGCTGGTTTTGATTTGCCTTTCCCCTTCATATTATTTATTGTTCTAAACACAGCCTTTGCAGTCAGATGTAAATCAAAAAACATATTGAAACCCAAGGATGCGGTCACTGGGTTACCTTCTTCATAACTTCACTGAGATAACAAATGAATAAACAAAGAAGGAAACCAAGACACTTTGACCCTTCACCGTTTTTCATATGCACTGGCCTTCATTTGTATTGCACTGAAGTGGGGAATAGGTTAACACCTGGTGTGCAAATCCAAGACATAATATGTGGAAATCAATTCAATGAATGTCTGATAACCAAGAGCAAAAATAAAAGAGGCATGCACCACAAAAACATGACTTCAGTGTATCTGTAATAGATGATTTAAAAAAAACTGGACTTTTTAGAGCTGAGTTTAGCTCTGTACCAAGAACAGAAGTTATTAATATTCTGTATTCAAAAGAAAATCTTATTCTCCTGAGTGCAAAACAGGAGTAAATAAAACAACAGAAACTGAAGAGTGAGGCAGTGGTGAGGAATGGAGAGATTTTCTGAAGGAAGATGACTGGGGAATGTTTTCAACGCCTGGCAAGTTATGGAGGGTTGTTTTTAATCCCTTTGCCTGGTTTCATTAGAGCGAGCCGTCATTTGTCATTGATCACTGGTTGTCATGGAGGATATGTGGCAGCCTTGAGCCCATCAGCTCTATTCCATTCTGGAGCATGCTGGGATCTTAATGGAATGATTCAGTCGGAGAGGGGGAGAGAGAGACAGACACACAAACAGAGGAAGGTCACAGATATGTTTAACCCCTCCGGCTGACAGCGAGATAGTAAAATGAGGGCGCGGTATCGCAGCATGGCCTTAATAGCTCGCTCTGTTGTGGAGCTTGCGGTTCGGACAAAGCAGAGTATATTTCCTTCATGGGCCAAGAAATGCAAATGTCCCAATTCTAGCAGCTGACAACAATTGTTGAAAGGGAACCTCTTTCTCAGTAAAAGAAATATTTTATCAGAAATGTTGCTCTGTCCTTTAGCTTTGCCAGAACTGATATATACCCAGTATTTACTGTTGTAAATATGTATGAACTCGTCTGAACCTGTTAGCGTGCCTGCTTCAGATGCATTATTACTCCTGGAAGAGCTTCATTTAGCTAAGGGAGCTCCCTGGGTACTGGTCATGGGAGAAAAAAAATTAAGATGAACTTTTGCGAGATTTCGCAAAAGTTCATCTTAATTTTTTTTCTCTCTCATGTCCCTTGTGGGGCTCCGTAGATTTTTGGTATTTTTGATGCCCAAAAAATGTTGTGCATTTTGAGGTTCAGTCTCATTAGATGCCACTTCTCTGTTAAATGTTTGTACACAAGATACAAAGTCATATAAACTGTTCTGTCATTCTCCATGTTCAACTACTCACCCTGCCTGTGATAACTATCCATCTGGACCAGTTAGTTAGAGCTACTGCCTTCTTTACTATGTCAGTCTTGGAAATTGCATTTTTAATCTCTGTGACATTTTCACCGCTATAAAAAAGTTATTATATAATATATTACTGGCTTGGACATGTGCTTCTTTGCTGCCTTGAGGCAGCATTGTTAATTGATGCTATATTTTGAGTTATTGACACTATATTGAATTGACAGTAGTTGACAGTGATGACAGTCATCATATGTTCTTAAATCCAATACGCTGTTAAAACTTTGCATTATACAAAATGACATTAAATAGCTCTGGTCCTCCCATTTCCTTGGTGACATGCTTGAAACACTTAATCATGAACCTTCAGGCCTAAATTCTAATTGATGCAGTAGCTTGGTCTTTGCTAATATGTTTAGCCAAGAAACCTAGCATGAATGAAAGAAATAAAATACTAGTGGATCAAATACTGATAAAGGACTGTTGCTGAACATGCCAAAACACACTCTCTACAATAAATGAAATGTATACTACTCTGTATTTCATAGCTAGAGTTGTAGGCTACAGTTAGCAAAGGCTAATGATGTCACCCAAATGGTCATGGCAGATGGCCGCTCCTCCAGTTCTGCAGGAGGTTTCTTCTTGTTAAAAGGGAGTTTTTCCTTCCCACTGTCGCCAAAGTGCTTGCTCATAGGAGGTCATATGATTGTTGGGTTTTTCTCTGTATGATTTATAGTAGGGTCTACCTTACAATATAAAGCGCCTTGAGCCGACTGTTGTTGTGATTTGGCGCTGTATAAATAAAATTGATGTCGAATTGTTAGCCTCCAAGCTGGGATATGGTGAAGTGTAATATTGTCGGTCATCGGTCATTCATGTGTTGATTAAATCTTCAAATTCATTCAGGTTGAAAGGTTGCATGAAGTCCATTTATGCAGAATTGTATTAAGTCTTGAAAGCATTAAAGATTCTAGCAATCATCGACCATCAGATCTCATAAGAGCAGCATTTATGGGCACATCGCACAGTCTCTCCTCCCACACAGCCCCATCTCCCTTAAGCAGAGTGAAAAAATAAAAAAGTTGGTTTTATTTGTTGTAACAAGCTGTGGTCCACACCTTGAGAGTCACTGGTGTAAAATGAAGTATGACTCAACAAAAA
>NW_024582432.1:1621756-1640886 GCF_018398535.1 Haplochromis burtoni
GGACAGAAAACGCCAGCTTCCACAACCTTGCTTTTAAGATTTTAATTTACTCTGTAAACCTGAAGGGCATTCTTTCACAATATGTGAATTATATGTTTAATTTTAACATTACACTTCTCATTCCACACACACAGTTCACATCCCAGCAAACAGAATGCACCAGTTCACATAAAAGAATAACAAATCTTTACTCTGTAGAGTCAGTAATTCCAGTAAATCTTTTCAACACATTTTATTTGCCTTTAAATATATAATTTTTTTGTCTAGTAGAAAGTTTGACATTTTTTTGTTATCCATTCCTTGAGTTTTCTTTCCCTTAAAATAATTCTGAAAACTCAGGTTCATTCATGTTTGTCTTTATTTTTGCCCTTCTGGATACAAACCGAGTAATAGATTTCAGGATTTTCTTTGAAGATAGTTTCCTCACTCTGATCTCTTCCTTCCATTGTTTCTTGATCTTTCTGCCAAACTCAGTGAAACAGGGTTTCCTCTGGATATTCTCTATTTATATCTGGTATGTTTCTATAGCATTATGACAGTACTTAAATAGATTTCCATCAATCACATATAGTGAACGTCCATCCCATGGGGAATGGGAGCAGTAACAAAGGTGTTGCGTTTATATTTTTGTTGAGTGTATGTCATGCTTTTTAATTGAACATTTTCAAAAAGAAGCTGCCACATCCCCCGCAACTCATACACAACCGGAGTGCCTCACTGCCTTGACAAATCAACTTGGGGCATTTGCATCAGAACAGTGGCAGGAAACTTGCACATAATTTATATTTTCTTTGCCTTGCTATCTCAAAATTTAGCAAAAATAACAATAAAAATAAAATTCTCTCTCCCAGCTGTCTCCACATCTTACTTATGATTGTCATTTGGACAGGACTCCCAAGCAGTGTATGCTCATGATCTTCCCAGGAACACTCAGGCTGTCACTTTATATGAACCCCATAATGGCAGGGCTACTATTTATATGCCTGACAGCTAGCTTGAGAGTCTGATAGGGGATAATGGTGCAGCTCTGCTGTTCAGCAGCAACAGAATCAATAATCTCGCTTTTCTGACAGGTGCAAAGGAGGCCTAGGGATAAAATGAGAGAAGGAGAAGGCAAGAATGAAAATCAAAACAAACATAATAGGATGTAGAAAAATGCGGGCTCTTACCTTTGTCATACATCATTAGTTAATATCAGGCGGGCAGATGGGATAATTATTAGTGTTTCGTCAACCAAAGGGGCTGAGAAAGAGGGTGCATTTCAAAGTATAATCTCACCTGTCAAGGTTAGAGACCCTTTGGGAGGGAGGGTAATGGAGCATATTTAGCATGGGCCTCAGGCATAGCTTTAAAGCTATATACGTTTACTGTAAGACTGTATTACTCAGCATCAGTCTGCTTGTTGTAGGACTTTATTTGGCAGACTTACTCAATTCCTCAAACTATATTTATTGCTTAAAATTAAAATTGTCTTTGCTGTAATGTGTGCATGTTTTTTTATACAAAAATATAATGAATATTTGATATCCTCAGAGTGATACCTCTAATACTCCTCAGTTTTAAATTCAAGTCTTCTGCTTGTAATAATAATACTGTCACAAGCCCAAGGAATGTTACCACAGCAATAAAGAAGCAAACACAGGCCACATTCAGGAACAATAAACTGACAGAGCCCACGGTTTTCCTTCTAGATTTCATCTCTTTCTACACGGACAATATTTAGGGTTTAGAGGCTATGCGCTTGATGGAAATAATCTGACCTGTGGAATTGTGCATGCCTATGAAAATGCACATTTTCTTTCCCCATACTAATGCAATCCTGTCCTTTTTTTGCCAGATTTGTTTCCCTGCAACTTTGTCCTGTTCATAATAATGGGTTTCTGCATATAAGGAGACCCATGATCAGAGAATTGGGCTGCCACAGAGCACTGCAAAGATAGAATATGTTCTCAAGGTTTTGTGTCACTAAGAGAGAATAACTTTTTTTTTAGTGGAACACTTTGATCTCACCTTAAACTTTACTAGGTATCGACTACTTTTATAGTTGACACTTTTTTCAACAGTTTGTGTCACAAAGTTGTTTTTGTTGAAATAAGCTGTTGTAGTAATTCACTCTGTGCTTTACAAAACCGTTTGCCTCATGCTCTTGATGTTTATCAAATAACCATGTATTTTGTAGATGCTCATCTTTCTTACTAGTGAAAGATGAGCTGTGGTGGGTGTTTACTAGTGAAGTGAAGACTGGTGTCTCAGAGATTTTAAATTACGCAAACATATAGTTTAGGGAACGTTAATCTCTCCGCTGAGGTTAAAATAAAGTTTGACAGGTTGGACGAATGCTGACTTTTTTATTGCATGAGATTGTAGTGATTGTCCCACAAGTGGGGCTAAGAGGTTTAAATCCATTAATTCCTCTCTCAAAGCCGATATTATTGCTGCTCTTTCACACTAAAACCTCAGTTGCACTTGCATGCTGTATGTCTTTTGGATCGGAGGATTGAAAGACTCTGAACATATGTAACATATGCTGTTAGTACAGTATGGTGGTTGAACTGTTGCAGTCTAACCTTAAAGGAGAAGCAAAACATAAACAGAGAATGACTCCAGGCAGTGAATGAGATGATGCTGGGAGCTATGGTGCAGGGAAATTCATTCCCTCACAGTGAGACAAATTGTTCCATTAGCGACTTGCTGTCCTTTCAATTTCTCAGCCTGTTGATTAATAGCTAAAGAGCACTGTCTGTCACAATGGGAGTCCAACTTGGCATGTCTTCCTGGCTACTCCTCAGCCAAGGCCCCCTATAATGAGCCTGTGCTCTCGGCGCCCAGCAGCAGATTGCTTTGATGCTGCTATTTACCCAGCTTCTCTTGGCTCACCATACAAAAATGCACAAATCCACCCACTCGCCCCCAGCCCTCCACCCCCCGCCTGAAAATTGCAACAGGGTGTTCTTGGTAATGAAAAAAAAAACGAGACAGCACCATCGCTACAAATGAAAATCAGCATGGTATTGTCACTCACTTTAATATAATGCAGTAAGATGTGCATTTTCAATTTCTATCACCTCCTTGGTTCGAGTTTTGCTCCCGTGCCTCGACGAAGACTCGTGCTTAGCAGTTGGCCAAACACACAAAGCTGCATATTTCACCCATAAGGATGAAATAAGAGAACGGCGGCAAAACTCAATTGAATCGGTCTTAGACGTTTAGTAAAACCTCAGTGTCAGGGTGGAATGCTAATGCTCTCCTAGCTCTTGATCAGGGCCCTGTGGACAGAAAACGCCAGCTTCCACAACCTTGCTTTTAAGATTTTAATTTACTCTGTAAACCTGAAGGGCATTCTTTCACAATATGTGAATTATATGTTTAATTTTAACATTACACTTCTCATTCCACACACACAGTTCACATCCCAGCAAACAGAATGCACCAGTTCACATAAAAGAATAACAAATCTTTACTCTGTAGAGTCAGTAATTCCAGTAAATCTTTTCAACACATTTTATTTGCCTTTAAATATATAATTTTTTTGTCTAGTAGAAAGTTTGACATTTTTTTGTTATCCATTCCTTGAGTTTTCTTTCCCTTAAAATAATTCTGAAAACTCAGGTTCATTCATGTTTGTCTTTATTTTTGCCCTTCTGGATACAAACCGAGTAATAGATTTCAGGATTTTCTTTGAAGATAGTTTCCTCACTCTGATCTCTTCCTTCCATTGTTTCTTGATCTTTCTGCCAAACTCAGTGAAACAGGGTTTCCTCTGGATATTCTCTATTTATATCTGGTATGTTTCTATAGCATTATGACAGTACTTAAATAGATTTCCATCAATCACATATAGTGAAGCAGTCCTTTGTTATTAGCATATGAATTATGCTGATTCACTTTCACAAAACTTCTCAGCTGCAGAATTTTTTTTAAAAAAAAGGTTTTCTATACTGATTGAATTTGTGCCTCAGTTCTTCAAAGGATTTCATAACATCAGAGTTTGGATGATACAGATCGTGAATCCTTTCAAGCTCTTTAGAAGACTCACGTTAAAAATGTAGCATCAATTCATCCTGGGACAAAAAACTGGCTGCCTAGCAGGGGCTATACTGAGACATAGAGTCTGGTTCTTTAAAACATTTTCATATACCATATTTCAAAAATATGTTTAAGAAATGAAGTACCAGTCCGCTTTTGCAGCTTTTACATTATGTTAGAGTATAACTGCATGGTAAGCTGTAGTTTTAGAGAATAACATTACACATGTGTCCAATGACGAATGTTGTTTACTGACATGTAATGATTGGCTTCAGTTGTGCAGCAAGAACTGCTAGTCACTAACAGAAATACTAGTCAGTTAAATGTATTATTCCTATTTGTGTCGCACACTAATTAGGCTACAGGTTGCTAGGCGTGGTTGCTGTGATGACGACAACCCACATTAGGTGGTTTTCGATTGTAATAGACAACCAGTCGATCTCAGTAGAGTTGTGGCATGTCATGGCTTCAATGAGAGGCAACAAGCAAGGTGAAAAGTAAAAAAATGGCGTCTGCAACAACCAGTGTAGTACTGCAGTACTTTGATGCTGAAAATGAGCAGCTTTTGTGTCATCTGTGAAAGTAAATTCATAAAACCTCATTTTTGCACAGTGGTGTGGACATTAACCTGCAAGGTAAGAAGGCCGCTGCTGCCATCACTGCTGTTAATGTATAGTAAGGACATCATTGGGTGTAGGATTTCATAAAGATGCAAACATGACAGATTTCAGCAACTTGTAAAACATAATTTGATTATTGAAGAATATTAATCTTAAATGCACATGCAGTAATTGTATGACCGATGGATGATGTTTTCTATTAGATTGTGCTCAGCGTCTACAGTTTTAAGTATCTTATTAGTTTTAGACTGTTGACTACCCTTTTTTTCTCTCCCACTTAAACAACCATTAGTGTCCAGGAACCTTCCCGACAGCCCCCACAGTAAAACGATCCATAATGCAGCTTATTAAAACTCCTAAAAAGCAGAGAAATTCAAGTAAATTACACCAGATGGTGTCTTTACTGAGCTCCACAGGGTGATATCCACCTCAACCTGCTAGTGTTTCTCTGCTTCCCTCCTTTGACATCAGAGCTTTCCGCTGCAGCATTTCACTGCATTTGGAGTGAAAGTTACAGTAAGTGTGGGAAAGTTAAAAATGATTTAGACATAATAATTGAATCTGTTCTGACCCAAGATGTCTGTGAAGGTTCTCAGTCATCGTAGTCTAAGGAGCTTGGAAAGAAAAGCGTCTGGACTCCTTTGAGTTGCTTGAAGACTGAAGAAGCTTCTCGGATGAGACGTGAAAAGTCTTCAAGCAACTCAAAGGAGTCCAGACGCTTTTCTTTCCAAGCTCCTTAGACATTCTGACCCAAGGTTGGCAAAACTCCCCAAGCTACTCTTTTACCTCTCTCTTTCCCTGTGAGAAAAGGGGGGAAGCATATTCTTATTTTAGCCAGCATCAATTGCAATTTTCACTGTTTTAAAGGAATACTATTGCTGGTGGTTTGCCAAATCAGCTGTTTCTACTTTGTGCTAATTCTGTGAGTAGCTAATAAACTGCATTCTGGCTCCATTGATGACAATGACTTTATTTAATTTAATTGGATGTGTGCCAGCATGGTTTAGACACATCCCCAAAGTTGCCATGTGAAATTTCACCTAACAGATAAGGAGGAAACGAAGTAAGACTGAAAAAAAGAGAATATGGTCATTTTTCTACTGAAACACCCCTCATGTGTGCCGTTTCATTAAAAAAACAAACTATAAAAGATACAATATAACCCCAGGAGTATGTCGTGTGTAACTTTAACTTGCTTACAATGCTTGTCCATGCCTATATACTGGAGTGCTTGGCCCTGTACAAGCCGAATAGCGTACTAACAATAATCAGGAACTTCATGCGGCTGTTAAAGACAAAACTAGAGACAATCGCAAGTTGCCATCAAGGGCAGAATATTCACTGTCTCCACTGCTGTTCTGCATGGGCCCAAACCCCTTAAACCAATGAGCCCCTCCATGGGCTCTACTATCAGCAGGCAGAGGAAGAAATCCTATCAGTGGCTAGAGAATGATGACCTAAAGGACAGCACACACCCGTGTGATCAGAGCAGAATTGTACCACAGACAACATGTTGCCAACTGTGCAAAGGGGCCCTGGAGAGTATCTAATACATAGTAGCATAATTAAGATGTGAGCTGAAATCAAGTGGATGTGAAAGTGTGGAGGAACATATGGACAAAAAGTTCCTAATTCCCAGTGAAAGATACCATTGAAAGAGTTTGAGACCACCAGGGCTAAAGTCCTTTGGGACTTTGAGT
The DNA here is from genome assembly GCF_018398535.1 of Haplochromis burtoni. Lineage (NCBI taxonomy): Eukaryota > Metazoa > Chordata > Actinopteri > Cichliformes > Cichlidae > Haplochromis > Haplochromis burtoni. The sequence continues at coordinate 1,628,103 of NW_024582432.1, forward strand.
TCCAGCACTAGGAGCATTACAAGCTGTAACCCCAAAACTCAAAGAGTGGCTCGAGCAGATTCGAGGGACAACAGTAGAGTCTCTGCCCAGAAGAGTGCAGTCACTGGAAGTGTGCAGAACCCTCAAACCTCAGGCCTTCAGTAGAGGACCTGAGCTTGAGAAACATATCTCCAACCCCAGGGGGTGAGAGGGAGATTGGCATTGTTGCATCACAGGAAGAAAATCCTGGATTCAAATTCACCATCTGGCCAGAGCCTTTCTCTTCTGTTTGCATGTTCGCCCTGTATCTGGGTGGATCCTCTCTGGGTACTCCAGCTTCTTTCACAGTCCAAAGACTTGTATCCTTTAGTATTATCATCAACTAGTTGGGTGGAAAGGATTGCGCCAGACTTTAAAGGTCACAGCTACTGAGTTTCTGGATTAGACTTAACATCAGAGACACCCAATATTAAAGGATTCAGATAAGTGGAGGCCCAAAGAACACTTGATTACTGTAGTGGCTTTACTCTCGACTGTTAAAATGAATCTATAAATCACCATGATGGAAGGCATATTTAATCACCCTGTTTGGTTCAGCTAATGGATGACACTGCAAGAATAGAACTTGATTTCCTGTGTCCAGTTTCATGACGACTCGATGCAGGATCTAATTTACTGACTTTCAAAACCACTTACTGCAATAATAACCCATCGGGAATGTGAGCCGTACAACAAATAGGGTGTTATATCTGAATTGTGCATCAGTAAGAAAGTCCTCTTGGTAAGTGATACATGAATAAATGTATCTAACCTTTGAAAGTAATATCCAGTCAGGACAACAGCAGTGGGAAGCTTTAGTGCTAGTGGCTTCTGCACTGTGCTGACTCCGCTCTCTGTCTCTCTAACAAGTGGGTTGGTGTTGTGATGGGTTTTTTTTTTTTGTTTTTTTTTTAAACTGTTGTCCTGATTTCCCCATTACACTTAAAAGGAATAAATCTCTCTGATTGACTGCAGTACAATCCAGGCACTTACAAGCTGGCATGAGCTGTCACCGACAGATAAATTGTTTTTATTCACACAAAATGATATCATGTGCGTATGAGGACAAGTCTGTGCAAAACAGTTATCTAAAGCTCTTAAAATAGATTAAAACAGCAGGAAAACACAGGAATTCAACACAACAAAACTACTAGTGTGATTTAAGTTGGACTCATGTGGCTGGCAATCACTTCAGTCACAGACTCCTACTCTTCTTTGTACGAGTCCTGACCAAACAGCTCAGGACTAAATAATAAAAACCTCCAATAAAATATGGATATAAAGCGAAAAGAGAGACTATTTAAGAGCTGGAAATCCAGAGTGTAATAAGACTGGGTGAATAAAAAGTGCTCAGTTAAGGCAGCCTCTGGGAGTTGTCACTCAGCCTGTATTTCTGATGAAATTAGTGCTGGCAGGGAGCTTGTCTCTGGTGGGTAACGGTTGGGGAGAATTACTATCACGATGTAGACTGTTATCCGCTTAGTAACATTGAGCTGATCAAAAACAGTCAAGTAATCCAATTTCTTTCTGTTAACTATGGGATAACTTGCTCTTATGTCTTCTTATATTATATATCATAATATATTATGACTTAAAAGCTTCACCAATGTATATTCTGATGTTAACAACGTACAGAATGTGAGAACTGCCAACTTACTTCTCCTATCATAAATACTATTTAGTGTAAAAATGACAGGGGTTAAAAACAGAGGATTATTACAAGACTTCATTTTCTCAGATGTGTGAAACTTTTCAGGATACAACTTATGCAGACCAAACATTTTCTGGTGTTGTTCTATAGTTCAGCTCCATGTAAGTTAGGCTAATGGATTCTAAAACATAAATAAAACACAGGTAAGATAATGGTGATGCTAAGAGTGGTTGGTAAGCCTTGAAAAATGCTATATAAATGTCAAACTATTTTCAGTTTTGTCCACCAACTTGTGCTTTCACCACTGTCCTAACCTAATATTCAAGTGTTGCTGTTTTAAAATTGTTCCACATTGAAGGTCATGTCAAAGTCACATGGCTACTGACCATCCAACTTGGACGTTCTAGCTTTGGGGAGACTGTATCGAGTGAGGGGTGTAACAAAACAAGTAAGTTCACCACAAATAAATTAGAATTGAAAAGACATAGGGTGTGTTTTGTGGAAACAAAAACAAAAAACAAATAAAGAAGAAAAATATAAGACAAAGATGACTTGAGTAAATGAAAAATGCATTTAACATCACTAATAAACCATGTTTTGCAAGAAACCTCTTACACTGAGCCTGTCTAACAAAGTGAATCCTGGTCTAGTTAAACTATCCTAGTTCAAATTTTTGTTTGTTTTGTCAAGTTTGTCTTGCCAGCAAATAAAGCTGCCGTCTTAAGTTAATGTTTTGTCCTTTAGTCCTGCACTTGGGTCCAGCCACTGCCAGCCACACAGCTCACCGTGACAGAAGCTTGTCTTGTCAAATCCAAGAATAAACCTAATTTAAAAGGCACCAAAGATGGCTCGTCTTTAGACTACGTCCACACTAGCCCGGATAGATTTGAAAACTGCGTTTTCGTCTGAAAACGCTCCGCGTCCACACTAGCGTCTTCAGCTGTTTTCACAGGGTTGTGCATCCACATTGAAATGGCCGAAAACACTTACGTTCCAGTACTGCGCATGCGTGAAGCGCAAGAAGATTCGGCCTGCCTCATTTCTGTCTGCCGTTTATTTACTTTCCGGCTCGTTGAAACGTCGTGGCAAAATGGTTGAGGAAAAGCACCGAGTTTTTTAAATGGACTAACAATGAGGTGAAGTTGTTGCTGCGAGTAACACAAAAGTACAAAGTTGCAAAAGCGAGTGAGAATTAAAGAATTTGAAGAAAAGCTATCTGGAGCATGTACAAACTGATATTAATCTTTAATAGGGCTGTCAAAATTGAGAGCAAACAAAACAACTGCTGTATAATGCCCTCCGCTATCTTTGTTTAATTGGTCACATGACTGCATCACATGACTAAAATGCGTCACCGTTTTAGAAAGTCTCCGTTTTCACTGTCCACACTGCGACGCAAATGCACCGTCTTCAAATGTATTTGTCTTTGAGAGCATTTTCAAAATGCTGCGTTTTTCCTTGGGGAAAACGCCATCTCAGGTGAGAACTGTGCTTAAGTGTAGTTGTCTGTGAGCATGTCTCAAAATGGTTTCAGCTGAAACCTCTGCTGATAATGACCCACAACCTTTTCCACACCTTGGCTCATGTGATGAGGCACATGATCAATAGTGGCTCAACGACCCTCATAGAGACAACTCCCACTATTGCTTAAATAGCTGGGACTCTCCACCATTTGGTATAGCTAGACTTGTAGTCAGACCGCCTAATCCGAGACCAAGACAAGACCAAGACCAAGTTGAGACGAGACCAAGACCGAGACAAAAAAAGTCTTTAAACTGCAGCCAGATGCTATTCTATATACATATGCAGGACACCTTAAACTAGTTTTTTAATTAAGCAGCAAGGCAGAACAAAGTCGGGCCTGTATCAAGACACAGGGACTAAACCCCAATTCAACCAGACCCAAAACTGATCTGGAATTAAAACAGGACTACAACAGTAACCAAGACAGAACCAGAATCAGAACTAGATGATAGTAGCACTAAAGATCATCATAGACCTGCACTACACTTATTTTTTAATTCTACCAAAGTACAATATTTAGATTGAGAAAAGTTTATATAATTATTTAGCCTTGTTGTGCAAACAAGCCTGCATAACTTAATAAATATAGAATTTGAAAAGTAACAAATGGTATCTAAAAAGAAACACTAGGTACTAGATACATGTTCTGATGAGTTTTGGCAAACAACCATTTGACTAACATGTGTGTCTCACCTGCTCTTGTTCCACCTCTGTTCTGTCCTCATTCTCCATCTCCCTCTCTGTTCCTCTCTCTCCCTCTTTGTGCTGACAATCATTAAATATACAGTTGAAACCAGATATTTACACACTCTTCAGATAAAAACACAAACACTTTTTTAATTGTAACATCAAATCAGACTAAATGTTTATTTTTTTAGATTGATAAATATAAAAAACATATTTGTTAACTTTAAGAGTAAAGAGAGAAACTGTCACGGTTTGCCGGGGCAAGCCGTGTGAATAATAATGGATCCAAACTGCAGGCTGCTGAAGTGGAGGGTGAGTTTATTTGCAACCAAAAGGTACAACAGACAGGGTGGCGAGGAACAGAACGGTGAAAACTCTAAACTGGGAAAACTAAATAAAACACTAACCGGAATACGAACGTGATTTGCAGGGAGAATGACCAGAGAAACAACACAGAAGGGTGGAAGGGAAATAACACAGACGAACCAGCGATTACTAAGACAGAAAATACAACTTAAATACACTCAAAACACAGGGAGATTACACACAGGTGGGAGACACAGCTGGGAGTGATTAACATGACGAGACCAGGGAGGCAAACTGAAAACACTCACATAAGACGCAGACCTTCATAATAAAACAGGAACACACGGGGGGGAACAGGGTAAATACCAATTAGAGAACAGAACCAAAATCGCGAAGAGAAAACACAAAACGCTGGGTCAAAAGGACCCAGGATCATGACAGAAACTATCTGTATTTCTTAATTGCAAATGGCACCAAATTGTATTCAAATTGAGCCACACTTATGGAGCTCCACAGTTCTTTTCCTGGTGTTTTGGTTGACATCTCTTAATTTTCCCATGTCAAAGAAACAGGCTCTGTGTTTTGCCTTATATGGATCCACAGCTGTGCCACCAATTTACTCACATGGACTCTACTAACCTATCAGAAGCTTCTTCAGCTCAGAATGGAATCGTCTGGAGTTTTCTTATTAATTAACAATAAACTTAGTGTACATGTACTCCTAAATTTGATGAAAGTGATTAAAACAGAAAGCTCTGTCTCTCTTTATTCTGACATTTAACTAATTCAAAAGATATTTCAACATTTATTTATCTAAAACAAAAGTTTACTCTAAATTGATGTTTAACAGTAAAAAAAAGTTTTTATGTTTTCTCCCTAAAGTGTATGTAAATATCTGGTTTCAACTGTGAATATACTGCTGTGTATTGAAATTCCTCTTGTTTTGCATAGATATACTGAACAACATCCAAAGCATAATATATAAAATAACATCTACCTGAGTTTTTTCTTTGAAAGAAGCTCCGTATGTCCATTGTTGTGTACATCAGTACACAACTGAAACCGATCATACCACAATTAGGGGGAATTTACGACGGTGCGCTCTGTGCTTCGTGTGTTGTTTTTGTTTTATACAGTTGTCAGTCAGGCATCTAACTAACAAATTACACTCCAAAAGACCCCATGCTTCTGAAAAAATGACCCGGGCTTAAGCCCAGTAAGCCACCCCGCTCCGCTGATGGTTGACTCCAAATGGTAAATGGCCTGCATTTGTATAGCGTTTTTCTAGTCCATAGGACCCCAAAGCACTTTACACTACATTCAGTCATTTACCCATTCACACACACATTCACACACTGGCGATAGCAAGCTACATTGTAGCCACAGCTGCCCTGGGGCGCACTGACAGAGGCGAGGCTGCCGGACACAGGCGCCACCGGGCCCTCTGACCACCACCAGTAGGCAAACATGGGGTTAGTATCTTGCCCAAGGATATTTGGCATGCAGCCAGGATGCAGCCTGGGATCGAACCGCCGACCTTCTGATTAGTGGCTGACCTGCTCTGCCACCTGAGCTACAGCAGGTGGCATCAAGTCTCCCGAACACTATGTCAATTTGAGAACGCAAGACCGAAACAGCGAGACCAAGACCGAGACCAAGACAAAAGTCCGTCGAGACCAAGACAAGACCAAGACCACGTAAAAGTGGTCTCGAGACCGGTCTCGAGACATCCAACTCTCGGTATAGCCACTTTTCGAATGCAACAATACAAATGTTTTAAGATGCCAGAACAAAATTGCCCTTTCACTTAACATTATCTGCCCAGCTATGCCATTTAACTTCTATATTTAACCTGAAATTCTGCAAAAGTTTCCACAGGAGTAACATCCTAAGAAAACAGTTTGCTTTGATGTCAGATTTTTTTTTCTGTTTTTCTGCAGCCTGTGGTTTGCAGTAGATTTCCCTCCTAAACCCACATCTGCAATTCTCCAGACAGTGAAGGAGGCATTATATTCCATTTACGGAGATCAGCAGCAGACTTTTGGATTTCAAGAGTCAATAAATATTTTAAAATGACTCCGCTCTGTAAAGTGTTTTGCAGCATCCCGTACCACATGTGAATGATGCAGTGAATGACGATCAGATTAGTGTTGATCGTTCCACACAGAGGTGAAGTTGCTCCTCTGTATCATCCCATCACAGCTGCTGCTCCATCGTTTCAAAAGGCAACAAACCGTGTGCACAAATTTTCTTCACAGACGCCCTTCATACAAGGCTTTCTAACTGCAGGATGTCACAGACAGCAGCCCCACATTTTTAGTCTGACTGGGATAACAGTCAGGAGAGCAGTAAGGTAGGTGAGTCACACACACACACACACACACACACACACACACACACACACACACACACACACACACACAGCAAACCCTGAATGCAAGTGGCATAAAGGTAAAGTAATGGTAAGTATGTGTTTGCGCAGTGGATGCTGTGTAGCTTATTTCATTAGTGGTCACTGTTTCACATGAAAATAATAAGGTCTGTCCATCTACAGTGCAGTTTTTGCCATCATATCATGATCAGTTTAGACTAGAGACATGACAATAATGTTTCAACCGTCCCGACGTTATTACATCTCTGAAATCCAGCTTTATTTAGAGTTTTGAAAAGATAACAATAGCATATATTGTGGCATGACTCAACAAAATACAATTGGTAGGAATCTTAAAAGCAATTTTTGACATATTAAGGAAAAAATAAACATTTTACACTTTATTATTGAAGCGTAGCCAACAAATAAAATGATCAAAAAAAGTAAATGTGGTGAAAACGTCGTGTGTGACTTTTGTTGTGAACATGTGGTCATCTGAATGAAACTATTTCACAGAGCTTCGTCACATAGCTCTCTCTGTCTATTCTGGGTCACCACTCTCATCCTGATTTTGTCTCAGATTCTGTGGTCAGGTTTAATTTGGCTGTTTTTAGTCATGCTTTCAACCCGGTGTCCAAGGCAGCATCATTAATCCACCAGCAGATGGAGAGGTCATGTTTACCAGTGTCATGTTTACCATTCTCAATGATGAATCAGCCTTTGTGTTGCTCTAGAGGTACACAGCGGGCAAACCGGCCTAATGAGAGACTGCTTGGTATCTGCTGTGTATGACCATCCGTCTGCTAATTGACGGCACCAGGAAACAAGGAGCACTGCTGCTGGTTGGGAGAGTTATTTACCAGGATTAAGTGGTGGATTATGTGTTTTGGCTTGAATTTAATTATGTAAAGAACAGATGATGAATTTGTTTCTGAATGTATATCTTATTTAGCTGAAGCTATTGTTGTTTTCAGATTCACAGAACTTCACAAAACTATTTAGATCCTTTAAGCTGCCAGATACAAGAGTTAGGAGGGAGACAAATTGCATGGATCTGCGAGGCTTTTGTGCCACTTTAATTGAACTTGTAAACTTGTCCTTAGAACTACTGTATACCAAAACTTCATGGATTAGTTTGCTGTCACTTCTGTTTGGAAAGACTTCCTTTGCCTTTAAGGGGATTAGTGTCTGACCGGCCTTAAGAACACTTGTATATCCGTTGGGCATCTTTCTTCGCCTTTAGACAACAATTCTGATGGCAAAAGAGCCAAACGGGACAGGCAAAAAAAAAGAAAGAAAAAAGAACACTTGTATATTAATACTTAAGAACTGGCATACTTACTGAATTATAACTACATCAATAAATCAAAGGAACCAGGTTACAGGTAATGTTAGCCCTTGTTAGGATTGCACTAAAATGCAGTCCTAAGATCCTAAGGCTTCAATGCTGTGCTTCAGTTCTTGCAGCATCCTAATGAGCATCAAAATGTCACAGACGGCAGAGAAAAGGATGGGAAAGCACAAAAAGCTGCTGGCATATCCACATTTGGTATGCATCAGAAGTTTCTGTATGTGTCTGGGGAGGATTTGGTTTTTGAAGAAAGCTTAAGGGAGGTGGACGACATATTTTGTCTTATTTTAATTTTTTTGGGCTGTTTGTGAAGCAGTTTGGTGCGCTGGAGAATTTTAGACAGATTTGTGACAGGATTCATTCTCATATTTCTTTATTTACACAACACTTCAAAACATGAACTGAGAACATAGATCAAATATATCCTGCTGTTACATGTTTCATGTAAAGTTGCTGATGTATGGAATACAAAGAGAAGTGGACCAAAGTTTAAAGGTCTTTAAGGCTCAGGTGCTATATAAGGCATTCGCTTAAATTGTGAGAAATAAATGTGTGTCCTGCAATTATGAAATTGATAACTTTTGTTTATTGAGAGAATGACCTATTTTTGTTTAGTGTTTTTGGTGAACTGTAAAAATCATAGATTTCTATTGTAGATAGTGACAAAACAAGAACATTCTGTCATTTAATTGTTTAGCACTTGTTGTAGTGTGGACAGGTCCATTGGACAGGTCTTTAGCAGTAGAATTAGCAGTAAAACTTGTGTTAAAATACAGGCCATTTAACATTTATGAAAACACCAATAAAAGTGTCATGCCATGTTCACATCTTCCAGTACGCCAGTTTGGAGTCATTGGTCGGCTGCTTCTGGCTACCTGTCAGACTTCAAACAGAAGTAGCCAGGTTTTGAAACAAACTGATTATGAGTGTATAAATGTTACTGCAGTCTTCCAATTTGCATCTGAGATAGTAATTTCTAAGTCTTCCTCACGTTGCCTCAATAAGTGCACTGTTCCAAAAAATAGTAATGTCAAATTATTTTACTGTGTAGTTTACAGTTGTGTACTGTTTTTCTAGAATATCATTACATTTACATAAGTAGACTGTGATCTGACACGTCAAATGTAAAATAACATAACATCACTGTAAATGTAATAAAACACAATTTACTTGTTTGTTAAATATATTTTTTTGTACATATGCATATTTAGATTGTAAAAATACATCCAGAAATGTCTCCCATCATGCCTTGGGACATGTGCTGCTGTTTAGATGTTCTTGTTTCATTGTTTATGGTTACGTTACTTTAGACTGTTATCTTGAATGTTGTGTTTACGCTGTGGTGCAGCGTCACTGACAGTTGTTGTTTTGTAGAGAGAGTGCTGTACCATTAGTGACTTCTGTTGTGCTGTTGTTGAACCTTGAGGCACATTGTATCACCACAAGTGTTTTGTTAAGGAGCTCCCCCTACCAGCTTGGGGTTAAATAACAAGCTCAATCTCTCTCTGTGAGCTTCTTTGTTAAGATTTTTCTGCATGCCACAATGTAAAACATTGCACGGACACGCTGTGCTAATTATATATTTTGAAAAAGAAATGTAGAGGTAGGAATTGCAATTAATATTAATAACATGACGCTAAGCATCGGCCAATGAATGTGAACTAACAACAAGGTCGCGGGTAACGCTGCGACCGTAGGAAAAAAGCCCTAATATGAAGGTATTTTACTGTGCATTTTACAGTAATGTTCTGTTCTTCTAGAATATCATTAAAGTTACGTAAATAGACTTTGACTTCACATTTTGAATGTAAATTAACGTTAAATTACTGTAATGATTATTAAATGTATCTGTCTGTGCATATGCATATTTAGATTGTTAAAATACATTCACAAATGTATCATGATCTCACAAATATCTGTCGGTTATTTGAAAGATTGAACTGTTGAATTCAAATGTAATGCTATGGAAAAGTATATAACATGATCCCTCTAAGCTTGTGTTTCATCACATAAGTATTGTTATCATTGCTAGTTAGGCCGTTCGTGACTCACGAGTTTGCAGTTCGCCTTGTGATCAGAAGATTGTCGGTTCGCGCCCCGGCTCGGACACTCTCCGTCGTTGTGTCCGTGGTCAACACTCTTCACCTACCGCCTACTAGTGATAGCCAAAGGGGCCGATGGTGCGATATGGCAGCCTCGCCTCTGTCAGTCTGTCCCAGGGCATGCAATCAATTATTACTTAAACCAACTGTTAACTGTACATTTATGTATCATGATTGATATTTCCACATTCAGTGACCTTGTTTATAAGTAATTTCATTGTTTGATCACGTAAAAATGTTCCTAATTTAATGTCTAAAAGCACTTGGAAAAGGCAGAATCCCATGTAAAATTAGCGCAACTAATTGTATTTTCATTACTGAAAATAACCGTATTTTTATGGGACAGTTATTTTCTGTTATTTTACGGTCGTATTTTTGGCGCCCCAGCTGCCGGAATATTACCGTTTTTTTAAGATGTTTTTTCCCTATTTATAGATGGTTTCATTGTTTAATCACATTAACATGTTCCTGATTTAATGTTTAGCGGCACTTGAAAAAGGCGAGATCCCATGTCAAATTAGCGCAACTAATTGTATTTTCATTACTGGAAATAACCGTATTTTTATGGGACAGTTATTTTCTGTTATTTCATGGTTGTATTTTGGCGCCTCAGCTGCCGGAATATTACCGTTGTTTTAGGATGTTTTTTTTTTAACAGTGTGTTTCAAAGAAGCATCAGACTGGCCTCTTGATGTTATTCTCCTTAAGTCCTTAACAAGTGGTTCAATAGTTCAAACATTCATCTCACCCAGAGTTCTGCTGGTTGTCAGAATTTTTTTTGACATACTTGTCGATACCTAAAAATAATCTGATTGAAAGACACAGTCTTTCTTCAAATGTTCAAAATAAATAAAATGCCTTTGCTTAAAGATAACCTTCATACGCTTGAACCCTCTATCGTGCCATGGCTTGAAAGATGTGTCAATGAGAGGGGAGCCAAAGTTGGGATTTGCCTGTAAAATAGAAGTTTTCAGTTCTTACATAATGCTTTTTTTTTTTTTAAATGACACATTTAATTATTTGACTATTGCACTAGTCCTGAAAATTGTAATCACAAACATATAACATGCTTATGACAGTCATAAAAAAAACTAAACGCAAGCATCAAGCTGGAGTTGGAGCAAAGAGGATTTCTGAGTGGATAGAGTCATGAGACACTTAATTTTCTTCTCATTTTAGTGAATTTTATACACAGTTTAAGGCCTGTTCTACTTGTTTCAACGGTGATAAATGTTGTTGCTATTTTATGAGACAGTGTGCTTGAAAAGCATTTATAGTAGTGTGGGAAAAAAACATAATTCAAGCTCACCCTGAGCAGAATTAACTTTAAGCAGTTGCCTCCTGTATTATTTTATTAGCTTCTTAAATCGTTCCACTTTTCTTCCATAAGATTGCTTCAGTTTAAACAAGTATGCAAAAAGTCATACAAGTTGATTCTTCTTCTAATTGTACTTTGCAATGAACTGAACATATCAATATCTGATCTTGGGGTTTTGCTGGTACACCCATTTCCCTGTAGATTGTAGTGTTGTGTCAACACACACCTCAATGCAGACCAACAAATGGCAAAATATCTTCTTTAATAGAGGAGTTTGTACTTGCTGATGATCAGTTAATCGTGCACATTTGGTTATCAGAAACTGGCTGCTGCTTGGCCACTTAAGTCCTATGGAAGCAGTAAGGGTGCATTTAGTTTGATAGAGTTTTATGGAATCTCGCTTTTTCACATGATTGTGTTTTTGAGTAATATTTAAGTTTAAAATTTGTGCACATTAAAAAAAAAGGCAATTGTCTCAAGTAAAACTGAAGTTTTATTACTTAAAAAACTAGAAAACAATGCTGAAATCAACAAATGACCTCCTAGTGGCTCAAAAACTCCGTCTCCTTTTCCCTTCAGCCTCCTTCATGGTTATCAAGAAGCCATGCCTACACAGGGCTCCTGATAAAAAGAGATGTGTTGCCACTGTCATTTGCCACAGAAGATTCAATGATTGCATGAACTCATAATTCATATTCATATATGGGAGTTAAAAAAAGAATCACCCTTGCAGGAGGCACTGATGCTTCCATAAAAGTTCATGATTTATAACGTGTCTTTCTTTCTTTGCTTCTTTTATCACTGGGACAAATGCGTGTGTTCTAAATATTGAGTTGAACTTATCCGTGCTGCTCCTCCTCTGGTGGTATAAAATGCTAAACACATCTGCAAGCTGAATCAAAGGTGGCATGTCGGGTTTAGACAGAAAGACAGAAATTACATCATTAGTTTCTTAAAGTGAATTTTTATACTAAAGTGAAAGGTTGATCCAAATGGCAGAAAAATACATTACTACTCACTCTTTAACTGTCAGAAACAGAAGTATGGTAGCTTAATTACATCCAGGTCCAATGACTGAATGATTAAGATGACACTTTACAGACACACAGAGTAATTACAGAATAATTATTCACTGCATGATCCCCAAGTGATAATTGGTACCTAAATATCTTTTAGCACCAATAACTGCAGAGCAATTCCTTTTGTGGCTTGAAATAGAGAACTTTATTTCACCAAGTAATTTCTATGAAATTTCCCAACTTTCTATGAGCGTAGATGGAAGTTACATTTATACGCTGTACTGTTTCAGATCCAACTTTGAATCAAAAAAGCAAAAAACTGATTCATCCATCAAAAATTAAAATGTAAGCAACCACTTGATGGTTCTCTATTTACCGTTGTTTACCAGGGGGTCAGTTACCAGCAGTGTTGGGACTAACGCGTTATTAAGTAACGC
>NW_024582432.1:1642485-1643814 GCF_018398535.1 Haplochromis burtoni
GAGTAACTTGAAGTAACTGAGTTACTTTTGAGAGAAGTAACTAGTAATGTAACTAAGTTACTATTTTAAAGTAACTTACCCAACACTGGTTACCAGTGAATCGGGCTTCATAGCAACTGGCAACAATCTCTAGAAACCACTGGTCGGTAAATGCACTTTTTTCCCTCACAACCAGTGGCAGATAGGTTTTCAGGTCTGTGTTAGTAAGGCCTGCATATTCTGCAATAACTAGTGTTCAGCTGTCGTGTGGATCTCTCGTTGTAGAAGAAGCAGCCAACAGAAAAAAGTAGATGCCCTTGTGAAGTAGGCTTCACTGTCAAAGGCGCCCTGTAGTCTTGGCCCAACTTCTGATCATTCCTTTGTCCCCCTGTAATGTGGCTCACGCTACTGTGATGTCCTTAATACTTACAGAAAGGTATTTTACTGCAATCAAAACCTGTAAAACAATTTGGACTATATATATTTTGTCACAAATTGTTGAGTCTTTACCTAACAATATTAAGCGCCTTGAGGCAGCTGTTGTTGTAATTTTTGGTGCCATATATAAAAAATTAATTTAATTGAATTAAAGTTCTCCTTTCAAAAACAGGGGGAAAACTGCTAAAAGAAAAAAGTACAGATTGTATATGTATGTTTTTATAGATGCCACATCATTCCCTGTGTAACCTGAAGTCCAGAGAGGAGGTGCTTTTAAATATTTAGTGCTTTGAATCTCTGGTTACAAAGGACAATAAAATGTTACTGCCCAACAGAAGTATCATAGACGACAGAGCGGGGTCTTTACCCTGCAATATAAAGCACTGTGAGGTTACTGTTGTTCTGAATTGGCACTATATAAGTAAAAATGAATTGGACTACATTGAATAGACAGCCTAATATGAGTGAATGTTGGACTAACAACAAGTGGTGGTTGATACTGTTGCTTCTTCATCTGAATAAGGAGCTCATTAGCCTCGGTGCCTACAATGCTTTTGTCTTGTGTTTACAGGTTGTTCTCCTCTGGCTAAAAAAGAACAAATGCAGATTTAAAACATCTATGAATAAAAAAGCGTTTCTCTGAATAATTTTACATTTTTGCGCCAAACTTCTCTGAGTCAAATCATTGTGAACGCTTCGGCTTTGAATTAAAAAGGAAAACTATTAAAATGCTAGAACAGGAGTGTGTGTGTGTGTGTGTGTGTGTCAGACACTTATTGTAGCAGGAGCTAGCTCAAGAGCAGTTTTAGTAAGGCAGGTGTTGAAATTGTCTGTCCATCCGTTTTCAGCCTATCTGTCAAACCCTGGAATAAGATCCATCCATCCATCCATCCATCCATCCATCCATCCATC
>NW_024582432.1:1644828-1646971 GCF_018398535.1 Haplochromis burtoni
TCCCGCAACACCTCCCACAGGACACCCCGAGGGACACGGTCGAATGCCTTCTCCAAGTCCACAAAACACATGTAGACTGGTTGGGCAAACTCCCATGCACCCTCAAGTATCCTGGAGAGGATAAAGAGCTGGGGTCCAGTGTCCGCGACCAGGACGAAAACCGCATTGTTCCTCCTGTATCCGAGGTTCGACTAACGGACGAACTCTCCTTTCCAGCACCCTGGCATAGACTTTCCCAGGGAGGCTGAGGAGTGTGATCCCCCTGTAGTTGGAACACACCCTCCGGGTCCCCCTTCTTAAAGATGGGGACCACCACCCCGGTCTGCCAGTCCACAGGTACTGCCCCTGATCTCCACGCAACATTGCAGCCTGGAATAAGATGCTGTCTTTTATTGTAAATAACTGCTTTCAGTGTTTTTACTGGCCTTATCATTTATAATAACAAACCATATTCCTTTGTTTTTTCCATAAACCTTTTTTTTCCTGTTTACCATGAAATTAGGTCTTCTTCATTGCTGTTAACACAGTCTTCAACTGAGACACAGCATCAGTTTAGTAAATTAACCTTTATTGATGAAATTGATAAGATCTTATTCTTTAAACATCTTCCTCTACACTGCTGATGCAAGGTGGTACAGACTGGAGGAAGCTAGTGATACCATAGCATTGTGATGTGTATATTTATCAAAATCTTAAATCACACTCGGTTAGCATTATATCATTAAGTGAAAAGTACATCAAATCTAAATTTAGAGAACACTGCTTATGGTTTTCAATATGATACAGGAAGCCACCGCTGCTGTTTAAGTAGGCAGTTGCTCTCTACTTGCTTCCATCTCAAAGATGCTTTTCTTGCACTGTCGCATTCTCTAAGATGTTTTTCATGTTTTTAATATTTAGAGGAAACTCACAGTGTAACACAGAGCTGCCAGATCACACCATATGCCTGGCACACACACACACACATATAAAAAGTAGGCTGTTTGAGGCCAAGGGCTGGAGGCACTGCGCCACACGTTTAATTGGAAGAGGAGCTTGTTAAGTCCTCTCACGCTGCACATAAAGAAATCGTTTGTGAAACATCACTAAAAAGAGGATCTACAGTGTGTCTAAACTCAAATCTTTATTTGTACATCTTTACACAAATTGACTTTGGTCAAATAATTCAGTCTCTAGCAAGTAAAAGTATTTTCTTTTGTTAATGTTTGTGTGAATTCCACTGTGGAAATTAAGTTTTAAAGCCACCGAGCCCTCGTGGGTGTGTGGAGAATGACTTGTGCTGGTTCAAACACCAAGCTCAGTGAGGCAGCCTCAGAAAAAGCATTCAGAATCCCAGCACAAAAGAAGTCGTGTCCTTGTGTTACTGTAATGAACACTATTCCCTCGCACAACTCCGCACTGCTGGGGATTCTTCAGTTTCCAAATTCTCTTTCATCTTAACTTGCCCACAGAGTTTCTGGCCCAGAAAGGTGAACTGTCATTCATTTTGGTCTGTTGGATACACGGTTGGAAAACAGACAAAGCAGCGGTTACAACTACATCTATTCAGTTAGGAAAGACAAACCAAAAGCAGTGGTAATAATTATTTGAGCTTGATATGACCTCCAAACAATCTTTACCCTTAATCTTGATGAGGTCCAGATAATGATTGAGGGCATCAGCATGCATCAGCATGCATCAGCACGCTGCAGACGCAGGATAACTAACTTTGGTTTTACTGATTAAATTAAATGAACTTGGAGCGCTTTCTGAATTTTAAACAGAAGGAAACAGAATATATCAGAGGTTACAACCAAAAAACCAACAAAGAGCAGAAGAAAAAGCTTCTTTAAATTCTCAATCATGCTCAGTTGTCAGTAATATTGCTGGCAATTAGATTGTGTTGTCTATGTAACTGAATGAAGAACTACCAGGGCTGGACTGGCCATCGGGCATACCGGGCACTTGCCCGGTGGGCCGCTCGTGATTTTTCGTTTTTATGGGCCGATAGGGTTTTATTTCTTTTTCTTTTAACAATATAAATGAATGGTGGTGGATTGGCCAGTTGGTCATGATCGACTCTGGGCTTGACCAGTTACAGCAGAGGAGGTCAAACTTTAAAGTTCAGGTGAAAAGGAACACGATTTCATAACTATTTCAGCTA
>NW_024582432.1:1667820-1686023 GCF_018398535.1 Haplochromis burtoni
CCCCACGAGGGGCAGAGCAACTAAAGGCCCTCCCTCCCATTGTGATCAGACGAGCAGAGGGAACAGAGAGAGAAAGAGAAGATGAAGATCTGAGGCAGCGGGATGGGAGCTTCATCTGTAATAAGTCAGACAGGTACGGTGGAGAGAGAGAATGAATAGCCTTGAATGTATACAGAATTATTTTAAAATGGATGCGAAATTTGACCGGGAGCCAGTGAAGTTGCTTCAGGATTGGGGAGATGTGGTGGGTAGAAGAAGTCCTAGTAATAATACGGGCAGCAGAGTTCTGGACACGTTGGAGCTTGTTGATAGATTTTTGTGTGAGGCCAAATAATAATGAGTTGCAGTAGTCAATTCTAGAGATAACAAGATTATGGATGAGAATGGCAGTGGCGTGAGGTGTGAGGAAGGGGCGGAGGCGATTAATGTTACGGAGTTATGCCAAAATCAGGAACGCGTTATTCGTGGCTATCGCGCAGCTTCCACAGTTTCAGTAAGATTAGCAAGTGGTGGAGGCCAGCCACCAAGTGGACGAGAGAAAGGGGAGGCAGGAGGAGCAGAGACCCGAGGCGGCCCCCATCCGAGTGTCAGGTGAACTGAACTTCAGGTAAGAAGTTATGACCTATGATAGATTTGCTTAAAAACCTTTAAATTAATTAAAAATCCCAGTCTGCAATTAATACAATACAAAATACTACATAGAGTGCACTATACAGGTCATCGGATGTTCAAGATGGGCTTTACATCTTCCAACAACTGCTCACACTGTCAAGGCAATACACCAGACAATTACATCCACGCTCTTTGGTTCTGTCCACCAGTGCAAAAGTTTTGGCGCGAGATATGTGAAGACTTATCAAAGTGTCTGAAATGTAACATTCCAACTTCCCCCTTAGTGTGTCTACTGGGCAGCTTAGATAATGTCACTTCAGAAAAGAATATAGCCCATATGATCTTCACTGCCCTATGCATAGCCAAGAAAACAGTCCTCATGAACTGGAAAAATAAAAATAATCTTAATTCTAACCAATATAGAAATTATCTATTAGATTACATTAGTCTTGACACAGCCTCTGCCACCACATTAGATCAATTGCTCTGGGCCCCTTTTATCAGCTCCATCACCTAGTGGGGGTGGGGGGTCATAGTTTGGTCCCGCCTTCACTGTTGTGATTGGTGAGGGGGTAAGGACAGGCTTAGGGCGTCGGGGGGTTCCCCGGAGGCATCTTCCTTGGGAGGCTCAACCCGGGGTAGCGGTCACGTCCGGTTGGGGGCTCTGTTGGCTCTCAGGTGACTGTTTCCTCGCGGCTGCGTGCAGCGGGGCTAGGGGAGGGTCTGTGCTGACGGACGTGGGTTACTGACCTGGCAACCTGGCTGCCCCTGGGTGGGTCCGGGATGGGCGTGAGGTTCTGGGGGCGCTCCGTCTCTGGGCTGGGGCCCGGGCCGGGCCTCGGGGGCTTGGGTCCTGGTTGGTGTGTTGCCGGGGTTGTGGGCGGGTGGGTGCATGGGGGCCCGGCCCTGGAGCAGGGTGCCGCCGGTGCGTCGAGCCGCCTGGGGGGCTCTTCAACTGGTGGGGGGATGGTCACATCTTGCAGGAGCTTTCTTCTCTTCAGGAACTCTCTGCAGGAGGGGGAGATACAGGAGAGGTGGAGGAAGATCTCAGCCTGGGCGTTTACCGTCTTATGTAGTCTGGAAGATGAGTGGATGGTGGGGTGGGTGCAGTTTTCTCTGTGGTGGGGTTGGGTGGACTGTCCAGGGCTCTGTGGAGCCGGGGGGCGCTACTGCACTGGGCCCCGGTCTGATGGGCCTGGGCCCCCTTTCCCTGGCGGGTCGCGAAGGGTGGGAGTGCCTACTGGGGTCAGCGGGGGAGCTGGCCCCAGGGAGGGGTTACCTGCCCCTCCCTTCCTTCCCTCCCCATCTCCAGCTGCCTCCCTCTTCCCGCTCCTTCACAACCACCCACACATGCAGGGCCTTGGAGTAGGGGTATGTCACCAGGGTGCAGAGGAGGCTACCCCCCCCTCTGTCCCCTTCTGGCTGCCTCTGCCTCAATTTTATCCCACAACTTAGACATTCACATTATTCACACTCTCATTACACATACATATAGGATCTTGGGGGTGGGCACAATCACGGAGTCCAAATTACCATCAGGGTGTATACCTCACCCCTGACGTCGTTGCCCACCTCTCAATTTTAAATACACTTAGTCATTGAGGGCTAGCAGGAGGGACTATGCGCTTACCTGCTGCTCCTTGGCAGGTAGCTCCATGCCCTCCTGGGTTTTAATTGCACCTTAGATCACATATGCATCAACACTACAATGAGCGGGTGGAGGGAGGTTTGGAGTCTTCTCCCACCCCCATTCTCTGCGGCCTGCTGGAGCGGGAGGGCTAGTAGGAGGAGTTGGCCGTCCGGCTGCGGTCTGGGGTGTGGGGCCTCCCTGCTGCTGCGGAGTCGGGGTGGTCTGCCTCTCCCCACCGCAGGGAAAAGGGTAACACCACCTGGGTCTGGGTGCAATTCCCCCCTCCAGGGGCAAGGGTACCTAGACCCGGTTTGTAGAGTACGCTTGGGGAGTGTGATTGTGTGTACAGCGTCTCTTTATGTCTATCTCCACGTTGGTTGAGTGTGGAGTGAGTGCACATGAGAGCATGAGGGTGGGAATGGATGTTTGTGTCTGTGTGTGCCTGTATGTCTGTGTCTATATGTCAGGTTGGGTATCAGACGCCACCTCTCTGGGGACACCTCAGGCCCTCCAAGGTTTGGAGGCCTATCTCCACCCACCACCACTTCCCCTGCCGGTGGCGGACTCCCTCAGGTGTCGGTGTGCTGGTGGTTCTTTGTGTCTGGGGGTGGGCGTCCGGGTACACACCGGCTCACTCCTTGGCGGCCGCTTGTCGGGGCCTGGGGCCTGGGGCTCGCTCGGGCCCCCTTTGGAGGTGGGGTGCCCCCGGCCTCTCGGCCTGGGGCTCGGTCACTCAGGCACAGCTGGGGGCCGGCGGAGCTCACGGGCGCGTCACTGCAACTCCCCCTGGCTTCTGCTCCGCGGCTGCTGGGCGAGCCCTCATCTGGGACTCTCCTCAGCTCTTACTGGAACAGTGGCGCGGCTGCCCCTCTGTTGGTCTTCCATGGTCTCTTGTGTTCTGGGGGCCTCTGGATGTCTGGAGTTTTGATCTCCTCCATACCCGCTTCACACCCTGGAGGACGGGGCTGTGGCCCCCCCACACTCCCTAGCAGATCATTACATGGAGAAACCTTTGGAATGCAAGCATGCTGATCCACACAGGTATGCACACAGGTGTACACATGGGTATTCACAGACGCGGACTAAAGCTTTCTTGGCTGCTGCCTCAAAGCACACTGTGCGCTGTCTATCTTGCGTGCTGCACAATATCGTTTATTATTTAGTAACTATTGATATCTATGACTAGCTAGTTTATTGTGTCACGGTCTGGCTGGCAGACCGTGGGGAGATGGGGAAATAGGACCCAAACGCCGGACTCTTCAGTGCAACAGTGTTTATTTACAAGGTGGTGAAAATAAACAACAATAAATCCCCAGTTTCCCAGACTCCCGTGTAGTGTCTTCTTCCCAAAAGTCCCCGTGTAGTGCTCTCTGCCCCAGTGTCTCTGCACTCCCCGTGCTCACTGCTCCTTCTCGTCCCACACTCCTCCTGAGGGGAAAACAATAGAGGCAGCCGTTAACACTTATCCCAGCAGGCATACACTCACACTTGACTATTTTGAAGACTGACGTGGAGTCTAACTCAACGATCCTGCGCCGGAGGAAGCTCCATCGCTCTGTTAAGTAGCTCCCCCGACGATCCTGATCAGAAGCAGGTGTGTGGGAAGCTAGGCGTGACCAGCAGCTGGCAGGGCCACACCCATCAGGCCTGCAGGTGGCTGTCCTTCATCCTCCAGCCACACCCACCCACACACGCACACACACACACACACACCAGCATGGAACACAAGAGCACAGTGCAGCAAACATACATCCAAGACACAAATAACAATAAAGGTCCACACTGTTCACGAACCCCGAGTCCCCGGAACCGGGTCCGTGACAAGTTTATTGTGATGGTGCTTTGTTTTCTCTATTATTATGTTGCTCTTTGTTGTTTGCTGTCTCCTCTGTTTGTTTTTTTTGTTTGTTTTTTTTTTTTTCTCCATACAGGTGACCCATTTTCCCCCCCCCCCCTTCTCACCGTCTCTTCTCCCCTTTGGTTTTCTTTCTTTCTCTCCCCCTCTTTCTCTCATTCATTCCCCCTGTCCTATTTATTAAAAAAAAAAAAAAGGATGAACTGAAGCTCTGCCATCACGTAATGTTGCATACTGCTGTTTCTGATGTCATTTAAAAAAAAAAAAAAAAAAAAAAAAAAAAAAAATTATGACTGCGTTATCAGTGTTAGGATGCCTGGGTCGTCGACCCAGGGTTTTTGAGTTTTTGATATTATTTATACTTCCTAGTTTTTGGTTTCTTTGAGTTCTGTCTTATGGCTTATGTCTCTGTCTTCTTTAGTTGCTCTGTCTCCCCTATCACCTGCATCCCCTTGTCTAGTTCGCGTCTATGTGTATCCTAAGTTCCTATATCCCCGTGTTCAGTCAGTGTTTGTGTCTGCCCTGTTCCCACGTCTCTGTTCCCTTTGTAGTGCCTGCATATGAGTCTGTGTCTTTGTTCAGTCTGTGTTATGTGTTTCCTGTTTTACTTTGAAAGTCCATGTCTGATGTTAATGTGTCTGGTTTTGCTTCCTCTTGTCTCGTTAGGCCTGATTTGCCCCAGCTGTGTTTCCCTCCTGTTACCCATTCCCTGATTGCTCCCTCTGTGTATTTAAGCCCAGTGTTTCTCTGTGTCTGTGTCGCGATCTACTGTTTCCTAGCTGTGTGTTCTGTCATTCCTCCAGTTTAAGTTTGTTTTGAGTTTTTCAGTTATGTTATATTTTTGAGTATTAAATTAAAGCCTTTTTTGAGTTCACGTCTGTCTCCGGAGTCTGCACCTTGGGTCCTATTCCTGCCTGCACACAGCCACACCTAACAGAAGATCGCGACCAGAACATGGACCCCGCAGACTCTTTTTCCTCGGAGTACAACACTGAGATGGAGCGGATGGTGAGCCTGCTTGACCGCATCGCCCAGTCCCCTGATTTAAGGACCATGGCAGTGGGGCTGAGTGCGGTGGAGGCCATCATTCGGTTTAACCCCCGGCTTAGCCAGTTTGCTAAGGACACTAAGTTGGACGACACCATTACTGCCTGGAGAGAGCAAGTCAAGGCTGACTGCCACGGACTTCCTCTCCCTCCCCACACCAGCTGGGTTCTCGTTCACCTGCCTTTTTCCTGGCAGCTATGTGGTCAGAGGATGAGGAGGAGGTCTCTTTTTCTCCACCGGTTCCTGTTTCCTCATCCCGAAGGAAACGGCGTTCTGGCCGCCGCCACAACAGAACTGTTGAGCATTTTGACTCTGGACATTCTGACATCACACCCACTTCATCTGTTCTGCAAACTGGTTCTGCTGGAGGGTCCGAGGGGCCCGTTCAGCCTCCTGTCTCCGCTGGAGGGCTCCGAGGGGCCCGTTCAGCCTCCTGTCTCCGCTGGAGGGTCCGAGGGGCCCGTTCAGCCTCCTGTCTCCGCTGGAGGCTCCGAGGGGCCCGTTCAGCCTCCTGTCTCCGCTGGAGGCTCCGAGGGGCCCGTTCAGCCTCCTGTCTCCGCTGGAGGTCCGAGGAGACCGCTTCAGCCTCCTTCTTCCTGCTGGGGCTCCGAGGGGCCCGTTCAGCCCCTGTCTCCGCTGGAGGGCCCGAGGAGCCCGTTCAGCCACCTGTCTCCGCTGGAGGGCCCGAGGAGCCCGTTCAGCCACCTGTCTCCGCTGGAGGGCCCGAGGAGCCCGTTCAGCCACCTGTCTCCGCTGGAGGGCCCGAGGAGCCCGTTCAGCCACCTGTCTCCGCTGGAGGGCCCGAGGAGCCCGTTCAGCCACCTGTCTCCGCTGGAGGGCCCGAGGAGCCCGTTCAGCCTTCTGCCACGTCAGCTGGAGGGCCCGAGGAGCCCGTTCAGCCTTCTGCCACGTCAGCTGGAGGGCCCGAGGAGCCCGTTCAGCCTTCTGCCACGTCAGCTGGAGGGCCCGAGGAGCCTGTTCAGCCTTCTGCCTCTGCTACGCCTGGTCCAGCCTCTGCCTCTGCCTCTGCCTCTGCTACGCCTGGTCCGGCCTCCGAGTCTGCAGCTTCGCCTGGTCCGGCCTCAGCCTCTGCAGCTTCGCTTGGTCCGGCCTCAGCCTCTGCAGCAGCCTCTGTTCCTGCTTCGGCCTCTGCAGCTCCGCCTGGTCCAGTCTCCGAGTGTTCAGCTTCGTCTGCTCCTGAGGTCTTCATGCTGTTTGTTCCTGCACGTCCCATCCGACCTACACGTCCCGTCCGACCTGCACGTCCCGCCCGGCCTGCCGTCCCGTCCCGCCCGGCCTGCGTCCACGTCCCGTCCGGCCTGCTCGTCCTGCACGTTCTGTCCGGCCGATGACTGGACGTCGTTGCCGTCTTGGACAGCCCTCTGAACTACACCGCCGTCATGGACGGCCCCCTGAACTACTCCGCCACCAGTGCCTCCCGCCCGGCCGGCCTCCTGACCTGCTCGGTCGCCGTCGCTGCCTCCCGCCCGGCCGGCCTCCTGAACTGTTTTCTGGGCTCTTGGGCCGTCAGCCTCCGGGCCGCCCCCCTGAACTGCCCGGGTTTGGACTATTGTGCTGTCAGCCTCCGGGCCGGCCCCCTGAACTTTTTGTGAACTGTTTTTCCTGGCTGCCTGCGCCTGTCATGAGCCTGTTTTTTGTTCTGTTGCTTTCCGGGCTCCAGTGTTTTTTTTTTTTTTTTTTTTGCATTTTTTTTTGTTTCTGGCTCAATGTGTTTCATTTGTTTCGAGCCCTCCATCCTGTTTCCCCCGCCGCCCACCCTGGTTGGTTTTTTTGTTGCAATGTTTTTTGGTCGGAACAGCCTTAAGGGGGTCTGTTAGGATGCCTGGGTCGTGACCCAGGGTTTTGAGTTTATTGATATTATTTATACTTCTAGCTTTTTGGTTTCTTTGAGTTCTGTCTTATGTTATCTCTGTCTTCTTTAGTTGCTCTGTCTCCCCTATCACCTGCATCCCCTTGTCTAGTTCGGTCTATGTGTATCCTAAGTTCCTATATCCCCGTGTTCAGTCAGTGTTTGTGTCTGCCCTGTTCCCACGTCTCTGTTCCCTTTGTAGTGCCTGCTTATGAGCCTGTGTCTTTGTTCAGTCTGTGTTATGTGTTTCCTGTTTTACTTTGAAGTCCATGCTGATGTTAGTTCTGGTTTTGTTCGCTCGTAGCCTATGCCCACTGTTTCCCTACCATGTTCTTCTTGTATGCCGTGTTCTGTGTTGTTCATCTGTCCATTGTTTCTTCATCAGTTTAAGTTTGTTTTGAGTTTTTTAGTTTATGTTATATTTTTGAGTATTAAATTAAAGCCTTTTTTGAGTTCACGTCTGTCTCCGGAGTCTGCACCTTGGGTCCTATTCCTGTCTGCACACAGCCACACCTAACACTGGGTCAGATATAAACCAAGTTGAGGTGGAGTTTATTTTCGTTATGCTGACTTTTTCGTACTGGGTACTAGCTAGCATGACGGGGTTATACAGCTGGGCAGGTGCTATGATGTTACTGATGTTGAGCTTTATTTTGTTCATAAGGTTAATTATTAGAGTTGCCAACAGTCCCGTAAAAACGGAATCGTCTCGTATTCAGAGATAATATTACGCATTTCGTATTGAGATGAAAAGGAACGCAGTTTGTCCCGTACTTAGTAAATGGACTGATTCTTATATAGTGCTTTTCTACTCTCCCGGAGTACTCAAAGCACTGTATACAACATGTCTTCATACAAGCACTTCTAAACACAAGTGCAAACTAAACTACATTCACACACAGTCATACTCCAATAGGCAGCTGTGCAGCAAAGACAGAATAACTCCAGCTTTGTGTCTTTTTCATTCTAGCTGAATGGGGTGGCTGTGGCTCAGGTGGTAGAGCAGATCAGCTACTGATCTGAAGGTTGGTGGTTTGATCCTTGGCTTCCTCAGTCTGCATGCCAAATATCCTTGGGCAAGATACTAACCCCAAGTTGCCCTCCGATGCGTTCATTGGAGTGTGACTGTAATTTAATTTGCACTTGAGTGTAGAAGTGCTTGTGTGAATGAGGCATGTTGTATAGAGCGCTTTGAGTACTCTGGGAGAGTAGAAAAGCACTATATAAGAATCAGTCCATTTCCCATTTGGTGTTGCCTACATCTTCCTACTCGGAAGGCAGAATTTCCGAGTTCTGAGTACAATCGAAAGCACCATGACTGCAGTTTTCGTGTTGGATGTAAAAAGTGCATGTGACGCTGTGACGTAGGCTAGAATCATGGTCAACGACGGTCCAGGCGCCGGAAATATGCACATTATCTTTTCCTTTCTATTGGTAGGTGGCACACTGCTCTTGTGGCAAGTAAGCAAGCTAGAAGACTGGCAATCTTGCTGGGTATCCATTTATGGAAGCAACACATTAACAAGAGAATTCTGAGTAAAACCAAAGTTACTTTCCCTAGTAACTAGTTACTTTGAAAGTAACAAGTAGATAGAAGTAACTAGTAATGTAACTAAGTTACTAATTTAAAGTAACTTACCCAACACTGCACACTACAAATAAAATGTGACAGCAAAAGCGCTCTGGTGGGAACCCTCAAAGCGGCCCGCATGCGCAAAAGAAGACGTCACACACAACGCGCTGTTTAGACCCAGACCAAACAGTGTTGTTTGACTGTTTCGGACTTTACGTTTCCCAATTTTGCTTTAAGTTATAAAGTTATTTTGTTATTTACATATGGCCTAATAATTATCCTTATTGCTGTTTTAGAGAGGAGCGGGGCTTCAAAGGACAGTTGCAGATTTCTGTCAGAATCTGCAGATTATACAGTACAAATAAAATGTTCACGTTTCTCCAACGTTGTCTTCCCAACAGTTTCACTAACATCTACACGGGATGGACAGGAAGCGTTTACAATGTCTTCTCGGGCGCTTCTCCGGCACAATATTAATATCCTGCAATATTAAGCTTAACAAAATATTGACTTTTTTTCATAAATTAACAATTAACTATCATTGTATTGCTAAATGTGAATGGACCTGGTAGGATATATAAGTTCATCCTAAAATAAAAGTTTCCATGTTTAATAGATTGTTATAGATCAAAGTGTCCAGCAAACAATTTTCTTTTTTAGTAAAGTGGACCTATTATGCAAATTTCCAGCTCCACATTTTATTATTGTAGAGTAGCTTTGCATGATTAATAGTTCACAATGATTTTTATTATTGGTAATTATGTAGCTCTTTAGTTCATCCATGACTGAAACTGTCACATGACATGTGTTTTTATGTGTTTAAAATGTACCTTTAATGATAATCGGAAGTCCAATAGAAACAAAAGTCCAACAGGTGACAAAATCCAGGAAGTTAATGAAATCATGAGAGCAGAAAATAGACTAACATCACGGGCTGGGAAAACTAGTTCACCGACAGAGAGCTAAATTGTAAGTTACTTAAACACACAGGGATACACAAGGAAATGATCACAGCTGGGGAGAATAAAACAGGTGCAGACAGTTGGGGAACTGAGCTTAGTGAAACTAGGATAGAAACGACACAAGGAAAGTGGAAACTATAACCAAACCCTAAAGATTAAACGGAGAATTTAACTAAGGAATCTGTTATAAGAGATATTTTGGAAAGCTTGAAACACCAAACAAAGGAAATACACCTCAACTAAGGATAAGGCGGTCCACACAATGACAAGTAACAAAACTCCGAAGGTTAAGCATGACATCTGCTAACTGTGGTTCTGTTCCTGGCTCCTCCAAAATGTCCTTGTTAAATTTCTCTGATGCATCTATTGGAAAAGTGAGTTTGTGCATGATGGGTAGAAACCATATAAATGAAGAATAATGAATAATGAATGGAGCACTGGATTGTAGTACCAGTCCATTTATCTTCTTGTTTATTTATCTTAACATGAACATCCACCATTGTGCCAGTGTCACCAATCACATTGGGTGCCTACTGTGCCAGAGTCCAGGTAAATCAAACCCTATGCCAACCTTTTCAAGCAGTCACACTAGTCAAATGAACTGGACTTTTGGGGTCAGGCCCTGAACATATGAGTACGCCCAGTCACAGTATGTATTTATTCTCCCATATATTGGCATTCTGATGAATAAACACCAAAAACCACTTACATTTTTCCCTTTTCTACCACTTCAAATTCAGGGTCACAGGGGGGCTGCAGCTTTTCCTGCTGCAGCCCCCCCTGTAGATTGTAGATCCTTCATAAGTGAGTTCTTGATTTAATTCCATCCCCAACTTTCTTAGTTTATAGTGAACGTAACAGTTTTTGGTCATGTACTTCCCAATGAGTGGGAGACTTGCCTACATCCATCATGCACTCTCTTCTAAACACATGCATCATAGTTTGAATTGTCAATTGTGATGCACAGAAGTCAGGAAGATGAGTGTATTGTTGTTTATTTATGCCTGAAAGAATGCATGTGAATGCACTTTCACTTTGCACAGCTCCGAAAGAAGCAGCCTGAGAGTAATCCACCTGCACAGGTGTACAGATTGCTTTGATGGAGATGCTCCAGTATGGATGAAGCTTACCTCTGAAGTAGGCACACGGCCACTGCTGGGTTTTATTCCTCATCTTGTGTTGTATCGTAGCAGGGGGGAACTGACTGTGCTGGCCCTTTCTGGTTGGGTTATTTCATCTCCAGCTGCTGCTCCTGCTGGCTTTCTTGAACATTGCATGATTTTAGAAGATCCTGCTTTCCATGCTGAAGAACATGGTAGTTATGTAGTGCAGAGCAACTCCAGGTTTACAGAAGCTCCATCATTACTTTCCAAAGCCTCTTATACTGTTATTAATAGTGTAGTATTATGGTATAGCAAAACAAGAAATTACTTATTTTAGACACCTTTGACTTTGAAAATACTATAATTGCTAGTATGTGTTAGGTTTGATGGATCTTCCCATTCTGTTGTGCCCCTTGTGTGATATCCAGCAAATTATAACTTTAACCCCAAATCAACATCAACATTAACAAACATTAACTTTGGGAACAATGTTTAAAAATCAAACCACAAGACAGAATCCTCTCCTTCTGTTTTCTCTCATTGAGATACTGGATCATAATAGCTGCTCCACAAAGGCGTGTTCTTTTCAGAGAGGGCAGCGGTGCAGGCGCTAACGTCTTGTACACATTTATGTGCACACCTTCATGTCACAAGTTTTGGTTATTAGTGAAGGCACTGACTTAACACTATTGACAGATGTGAAATTTTATATGATAATGAAAATCTACTAGGTAGGTTCTAGGTAAAGTTCTTCATGTACAGACCTTCTTGTAAAGGCACGCTATCACAGCTCCGTTACAGCCGGTGAGACATTTTTATTTCACGGTAATGACAGTTAGAGATCATTATTATTATTGTTTTTGTGGCATGGCAGACAACAAGTTGCTTAACGACAGTGAAAGCACATTTAATGTGTTGCGATCTAGGAGTGTGTAGAAAACTGACATTTCGTGAATGAGTATACTGATTCTCTGATTTTCTATTTCTAGGACGTTAGAGTTCAGACTGGCTGCTGATGTCATCAATACGCGCAGAGGACAAAACAAACAAACAACAGTGCGAGACGAGAGACTATTGGTTATTGATGATATGCTGGGCTGCATGTAAACTCCAAACCTGAACTGAGGAAAATAAAGACAAAAGGAGAGTGGAGTCATGTCTCTCTGCTAGATAAGTTCTGTCACAAACAAAGTTTCAGAAATTTGTAAGTAAATGAGTAAACCATTTCAATTATTGTTGTTTTTGTGGGAATTTCAGCTCCACAGAACTGCCAATTTTCTTATTCGGTGCAACAATGTCAGCAGTTTTATTATGTTTAAACAATATGAAACCTGTCCAACAATAAACTGGCCGTGCTGATTTTGTATTACTGGCTTTTTATTTCTCTGGAGACAATTTAGTTTCTAATTAGCTTAACACTGGAACTGCCAGATGACTCGACAAAATAAGAATTTAAGATGCTTTGAGGTTTTATTAGATTTACAAACGATAAGTTCTGGTCTTCTATATACTAATATATATATAATAAAATATATATATAAATATATAATAATAATAATATAATAAAAATAATATATATAATATATATATATATACATATATATATATATATATATACATATATATATATACACAGCTGTAAACCTGATTTTACTTTGATTAGTATTCCACTCTCAGGTCAGTTCAGCTATAGTTCCCTCACTGCTCTGTACATCCAGCAGCCTCCTCATGCATATTATCACACCCTTCTCGGCTGTGACCAGGCTCAATATCACATCCACAACTCATTTGGCACTACAGTAATTATTCTCAGAGGGACCATCTACATTTATTTATTTATCAATCACATCTAGTTATCTCAGCTAATGCTATGGGACCACCCATATCAAAATGTATGTTGCCAATGTTTGTTTGTTTTTTTTATGTCTAATATTCTTGTTTATACTACAGAGCAAGCTGTATTCTACATGATTTACATATTATATGAATAAAGGTATAAAGTTAAATAAATAACGTTAAATAATAAAATTATAATAAAGTCAACTATAAAATTAACGAAATTGCTGTATTATGTTACCTGCTGTGTTCAAAGCGACTTTTGCCAAAAACTGATGTGTGTGTTCTTTCTGTCTCAAAATGATTTCATATCATTTATGAGAGATATGTTTGACAGATTGTAGGTCAACAACACATTTTAATAGTTTTAACACCACAATTTTGTGTTATATTACATTCATTTCTGTGAGTTTAAAATGATGTCATTGGCAGTTCTAAGTAGAAATTGTCCTTTTTTTATTCTTTTTACCTCCCATAATGCAAAATTAATAACAGAATGAACTTACCCATTTAAGAAAAAAATTGAAAATGTGAAATTATTGCATTTTATTTTAACACAGATCATTTTTAAAATGCAAAGGGTCATAATGACTGTAAAAATGACTGACTGAACATGCAGACTGAAGGCTGCATACAGGACTTTGTCACACTGGTATATGAAGAGAGGTACCAAGAACATGTGTGCACACATGTACACACACACACAGCGTCTCACTTCATGCTTGCTCTTGTCCTAGCCTCTGGTGTCACCTAGTCGTCTTGTCTTATTATTGTCCTATTTGTTGCAATTTAGTCTGTGAGCACAAGCAGAGGTGTTTTCTTAGGAAGTAACCGTGACCTCATTTTCAGAGGCTTCTTTAACATTTACTGCTTGTGAAATATGTCAAACCTTTCTCCCCTACCTAAAGTTAAACAGCTGGGAGCATCTTAAGCACAGCGGAGAAAAAAGGTGTGCACTGAGGATTTTGAACTGTGGTGTTTAAGCATTGTCACTGCTGAGGATTTGTGGACACAGGAGGAGTGTGGACACAGATCGTTATTCACTTAGCTGCTGTTTATAGTTTAAAAGTCTCCGTGTTTTATTCTGTGTATTTTAGTTTTTAATATATGGAGGGAACGTGCTGTTAGCCTTGTGCTCAGAGGGCTGTGGTCATCCATCTGTCCTGTTCTAATAAACCCAAATTTCAGGAACACCTTTAGATCTGTTCAGTTTTATTCATATAGCACCAGTTAACAGTCAACAAATCTTGTCTCAAGTCACTTTATATTGTAAGGTAAAGACGCCACAGTGTTAATGCAGGACAAATGTTCACTCAGATTCACTGATGAAGTAAATGCAAGTCAGTAATCAAAGGTGAGTTTTTGGTCATAACTGACTACGTGTGTATACTGTGCACAGACATGGATTTAAACCACGACTTAACTGTTAACAACCACAAGGCAGTGATTCTAGCTTAAAGGCATCTGGATATTTTTAAATGTTTGTTTGTCTGGTATCCTGTTGGAAGAAAACACTTTGGAGCCACTTGAATGCATATGAACACATTTACATGAGAACAAAATGATTTCAAGTAAATAAAAATGCCAAAATTGTAACGATTGTGTTATTTTGCTGTTTATTCATCTTATGTGGAAATGGATGCTTTCATTATATTTTATTATAGTTTTTGAGTTAAGGAGAATAAAAGGCTATTTAATGATAAAGGTACCAGCATGTTTGTGTACTAACACCAGTGTTGGGTAAGTTACTTTAAAATAGTAACTTAGTTACATTACTAGTTACTTCTCTCAAAAGTAACTCAGTTACTTCAAGTTACTCGTTACTTTCAAAGTAACTAGTTACTAGGGAAAGTAACTTTGGTTTTACTCAGAATTCTCTTGTTAATGTGTTGCTTCCATAACTTTGCCAG
Organism: Haplochromis burtoni; assembly: GCF_018398535.1. NCBI lineage: Eukaryota > Metazoa > Chordata > Actinopteri > Cichliformes > Cichlidae > Haplochromis > Haplochromis burtoni. The sequence goes on from NW_024582432.1 coordinate 1,682,219, forward strand.
TCTTCTAGCTTGCTTACTTGCCACAAGTGCACTGTGCCACCTACCAATAGAAAGGAAAAGATAATGTGCATATTTCCACGAGAGAAATCCCACGCCTGGACCGTCATTGACTGCTGCCATGATTCTAGCCTACGTCACAGCGTCATGTGCGCCTTTTACATCCAACACAAAAACTGCAGTCGTGGTGCTTTGATTGTACTCAGAACTCGGAAATTCTGCCTTCTGAATAGGAAGATGTAGGTAACACCAGACTGCAGATGAGCTGCATACAGGGCTGGACTGGGACAGAAAATTGGCCCGGGCATTTTGACTAGAGACCGGCCCACCATTATAGGAAAAATCATAAAGCCTTTGAATGAAAATAAACACTGTTGTGACAGTGATGTTCACTGTTCTGATGGTATATATGCATCAATCTATCAATCGTTTGTTGTAAGATTCAGATAATTATTTTTTAAAAGCTAGACATTTTAAATGAGAATAAGAAAGAAAAGTATTTCCTTGTGCCCCCCTCTCCCTGTTAATGCCCTACCTGCCCCCCTGGCAACACTTTGCTAGACCCGCCCCTGCACAGTTACCAGCTGTCAGCTACCTAAAAAAGGATCCTGGGGTTATTTGTCTCTCAGAAACAGTTCATAACTTCCCTTCAACTCATTCATGTCACCTAAAAGGTAAACCTGTTTCTCCATCACCTGTTCAGCTCTGATGATCCAGTAAGGACATCTCCTGGTTTCATCTTCATGTTTCCCTCTCACCAGATAACCAAACCATATCATGACCAGCAGCTTTTTTGCAGCTGTGGCTCCAGCAAACATCAGCTGATACTAGAAATTAATATTAAATAAATTCTAACAACAGCTGATCAAGCTTAAACGTGCTGCTGTTGTTTAGCGCGACATCCGCTGGTTTCCTCTTTCGGCGCAAAGTGAGCGATAAACAAACAAGAGAGCCGATCAGCTGATCATTGATCAGTTTCATGATTGAAGTAGAAACGGGAGAGGGAGGAATGAGAGAAGAAGAGGCAGCTGTGCAGCAAAGACACAGAATAACTCCAGCTTTGTGCCTTTTTCATTGTAGCTGAATTACGGGACAAACTGTTCCTTTTCACCTCAATAAGAAACGCGTAATATTTTCTCTGAATACCAGACGGGACGGTTGGCAACTCTAATAACTTATGAACAAAATAAAGTTCAACATCATTAACTTCATAGCACCACCCAGCTGTATAGAAACTCCGTCATGCTAGCTAGCACGCAGTACGGAAAAAGTCAGCATAACGAAAATAAACTCCACCTAAACTTGGTTCATATCTGACCCAGAGAGACTGCAGGTCATAACTTCTTACCTGAAGTTCAGTTCACACTTGGACCGGCGGCCGTCTCGGGTCTCTTTTCCTTCTGCGTCCCCTTTACATTTGATGAGTCACGGTAAAAAAAAAAAAAAAGTGCCTGAAATGTGATTTAAAGAGAATTTTCCATTTTTTTATTAAGAGAAAATATTTGCTAATAGTAGAGAAAATATACTGTCAATAAACTGAATTTTCCATTTGAGAGTTGAAGGAAATGTCCAAAAATACTACAGAGAATATGCTCTAAATCAACAGAATTTTCCATTTCACCACTGACGGAAAGGTCCACGAACTAAAATTATCAAACTTACCAGGACATTTTCTGTTTTTCTACGCAATTTTTTACAGTGTAGTGCTAAGGTTTGTGTTTTTAGGTTAGGAAGTGTCAAAAATGCAGACGAAATAGACTAAAAATAGAAAGTTATCACTGGAGGTCTAAGTTGTCACCAGTGGGAACCCCAAACCTAATCTCAACTATAACCTCAGGCAATCGTGATATGACACGTGAATTTTTGCTTTGATTAAACTGTTCTAAGTCTTGATATGATCAGTGAAGAAAGAAAATAATCGTGATTGTATTGTTGGGAAAAACAACAACAATAAACAAAACATGCAACACAACACAAATTGCTAAAATAAAGTCAAATAAAATCTTCCTTTAATGCAGTATATTGATATAAATAAACATGCTAAATAATAAATGTATCATAAAGATATAAAATTTATATAGATGCAATATCACTGTCTTTTATCAGTCCCCAACTAAACTTTAACCCATTGTGATTCTTTTGATTCGTATCGCTTTTATTTATTTATTTTTCATTTTATCATATTTGCAGCATATTGTAAAGAAAAGTAGCTTTTTTTAATCACAGATTTCTCAGGACTGTTTGTTTCATCACTCACACACACACATAGTCGACATCAGTGTCCCAAGACATGCTTCATCTATATCGACTATATCGATTCTTCTTCAGCTGCTGCTCCCGAGCTGCCCTCTTGTTTCCGGAGAGACGCGCATTCATAAATCCTACACTTACACTGTACTCATCGAGTCTTCTTATTTATGCCCCATTAATTAGGTATTACTGCAATAACCTGCCTGTCCCTGATTATAAATTGGTACACTGTTTGTTGTTTACCTGCTAAAGTTTTCAGCATTTTTGCAATAGTGTCATCATGCTAATTTGCTCTTTTTAGTAAATCTCACCCTGAGTAGCACACTCTGTTCTCCATATTTAGCTCACAATAGTTTGAATCATCAGACGGAGAGACTTAGAAAAAGAGCTTCTGGTTCATTCAATGACATTTATGATTCAGTACAGTCAGTTCAGCTGGAGTTCACTAAGAACTGTGAATGTGTCCTCAGACACCAAACTTTGACAGAGAAACAAAAAGAGACAGTGGGGTTAAACCAACAAACCATTCATCAGTTTATCTGGGTGTAAACTCATGTGTTCATAGACACATAAACTCTCCAGTCTACACTTACAGCAACTCAGAGAGACAAACTTGAATTAGGCTATTTTCTCTTTCCCACATTTTAACACAGCCACACATGAAAGTAAGCGTAAACAAAAATGAAAGAATGAAAAAAATCTCATGCATAGTCAGAAGGCAACAAACAAAACACCCATGGGGCCCAAACAAAGGGAAGGCTTTCACTGGCTTGTAACTGCCTGTGCTTGAGGTTATCAAAAGGGTGGAACAAAAGACTGAAAAGAGAGAAAAAAGTTATGGTTGTTGTTTGCTGTTTTTCTCACATTGCTCACTACTTAGCATAAGAAAATCTTTGGTCGTCCCACGGCTTCTTATAATTGAGGCAAAATCCCATCTAAAAGCTGAAAAGATATTGACAATGACTTTAGTTGATGTCTAGAGAACATTGAAATTTTGTTAAAAAGTGAACCGATTTTCTTAGGTTATTGGAAAAAACACATAAAAACAAACTCGTTTGCATCTGCATTTAGTTCAAATGTGAAAAGGACACTTTCTTTCATCGCAACCTCAAACGGCCACCAGATTTAAACCTCGAACCTTGTGGCTAATCGCAGCAACACTGCGACACTTTGACATGTAGGAATACGTTTTGGCTCACACGGATGCAACAAACAATAACAAAAACTCCTTTAAGAAACACAATTTACACGTATAGGTATAAATTAATGGTCAAAATCTAGAGAAAGTCACTGTTATTGTTGTTTCCTCCCACTGGAATAATCTAACTTCTTTCAGGGCTGTTTTGGGGAGACAAAGACTGTCGTCTCTTTGATAGTTTCCTTCTTTTTATCTAAACTATGTTTAGTGAAGTTGTTCAAACATGCTCATCTTACACATATATACGACTACATGTATCTTTTTTGTGGATTTTTGGTTTACAGGGCCCTGTTTCAGAAAGCCGGTTTAGTGCAAACTCTGAGTAAGTATACCCTGAGTTAACGAAAACTCTGGGTTTTC
>NW_024582432.1:1692890-1747391 GCF_018398535.1 Haplochromis burtoni
AGTTTCACAAAGCGAGTTTAGATTAATTCTGAGTGAGTTACTATGACGACACACTCCGTGAAGCTAACCTGCCCCCTAGCAGGTTTACTTCAACTAACCCTGACTTCTCCGCCTCTTTGTCGGAAACCTGACTGTAGGAAGTGTCAGACATGGCGTGCCCCTTCCTTGAAGAGCCAGTAGATGTTGAAGCCCAAATTCTCCGCAGAGCTCTCCGCCGGGAGAGAGTGATTAGAGCGCGTTTGGACATTTTATCATTTCCTGATGATTTCCTGTGTGAACGTTACCGTTTTTCAGCACAATCTATAATTATTTGAATAACATCCTCAGGCCATATATTAGCATGTGACACATCGCGGACATCCTCTCAGTTCATTACATATTATTTGTATTGCACTTCGGTTTTTTGCAAACGGGAGCTTTCTGTATAATATTGGTGACGCTGAGCACGTTTCCAAGGCTACCGTCTGTCGGGCAGTCAGGAATGTTACAGTTGCACTGAAACGTCTCCTGTACTCGTTTGTGGTGTTCCCCGGTCATAGACCCACAAGATTTATCAAAGAGGGATGCCACAAAATTGCAGGTAGCAGGATGAACAAAACTTAATTTATGATGTGGTGATACTTGAGACTACTACTTAAATTTTACATTTATTTTCAGGGTTCCCAGGCGTGATTGGCTGTACAGATGGCACTCACATTCCAATCATTGCTCCTTCAGTAAATGAAGGAGACTATGTGAACAGGAAGTCTTTCCACAGCATTAATGTACAGGTACATAGTTCCCTGTAGCATTTCAAACTAACAAGATTATTTCATTATAGTAATGGATGCTAATTTGTGTTCTCTGCACTGTGAAGATCATATGTGATGCTGCCAACATTATCACAAATGTGGAAGCCAAGTGGCCAGGCTCTGTCCATGACTCACAAATATTCCGTGAATGTACACTGAGCACAAAATTTGGACATGGTGAGTTGAGAATACTTTAAAATATATAAAGACCAATTGCTTACAGGGACATTTGAACTGAAGTGTAATCCCCCCCCACTTGGCTTAAATTCTGGGAACCGTTAAAAAGTCCGTGCCTGAAAGGTCTGACTGGGTTACAGACGTTGAGCAAGTCAGAGATGTAGTGGGAAGCCAAACCATTTAGAGCTTTATGAATAGAAGGATTTTGGAGGTAATTCTATATTAAACTGGGAGCCAATGAAGTGAGTTCAGTCATATTTCTGTGTACATGTAAAGACTCTCGCTGCTGCTGAACAAGCTCAAGCCGTCACATTAATGTTCATTCTCACAGATTTGGTAGAGGTTGAAAATTCAACCTTTCAGTTGGGCTTCCAGTTTCTTTCTGAGTCAAAGAAAGCCGGAGCAGCCAGAAAGAGAGCTGAGTGGTGGCACTGGTGAGATCTAATAGTGCTGCGTTTGTGAAGTGGAATCTGTCTGTGTTTACTGTGCAGGAAGCAACCAAAGGTCGAATCTACAAGGCAGATGACCACTTCCTGGTACGTTAAATGTCAGTTCTCAAAAATGAAAAGTAAGTGGCGAGAAAGTCAGATCTGCATGCAGCCAACAGACAGAAGTCAAAGCATCACATAGCAAAGACATCAGTCACTAAGTAAAAGAGAACATTAGGCCTTTGTGAGGTGCTACTGATTCTGTTTTGCCCTCACAGACTCAAAGTAGCCTCTGGTGCTTCTAACATCTAACTTATTTACTTGTAAATAACACCAAGAGAAACATCATTATCTTTAACATATCCAATCCATGTTGTATCAGATTTCTGCCTATTTGCTAAAACTGGTTATTTTATCTGATGGTGACTTTGTCAGCAGCATCATTTTTACAGCAACAGAAATTACAAACAGCTGTAAGGTTCTCAATTATCCAATATGGTGAAATTGCACTGTTTATGAATTTGAAGCTGCAAATTAAAAGCTGTGAAAATACACTTGTTCACTTATTCCACCATTTCTCCACACCTCCCACACCTACACTACCTCCCACCTTTACAAACCAGTCAGAATTTTTTTCCACTCCCCACATCAAAAATTGATAACCGATAGGTGTCCGGCTCAAAATGCTCATAATTCTGCCTCTCACTGCTCGTGTGTTCCAAGGTGAGGTGGGAGAAACCCATCAAATTCCATCAGATCATTGAATTTGCTGGTATTCCAATGTGATTTAGTTTGTATTTGTTAGCAGAAGTATGAAATGTGCAAAGAAATCCGACGTGGACAGCAAACTGTGCCAGCGATAATTAGTGATGAATAAACACACATCTGCCTTGATGAATGAATGAACACGCCCCTGAGAGAGCGCAACTTTATTTACAGCCACCTAATACATACATACATTATGTATCAAGTGAACATCAAACAGAACACATCCCGTTGGCCGTTTCCATAATTTGAGAGCATTTTTTTTCTTCATGTCAACAGTATTACTTTATGATACAAAACACAGTTGGAATTATTGTGTTTTGCCAAGTTTTGGTTACATTAGAATGTGCACATGGCCCGAAGGAATTGGAGGCAGTGTTCATGCTTGGTTGGCTTATTAGTTTAGAAGGCTCTGAATTAGTCAGTGCGCTTTAAAGTTTCCCCTTCAACAATGTCATACTGTTACACCTTTCTATGTGTTAACGTCAGAGTTTTTGTTCAAGAATGGGATGCATACTGTCACCCACATTTTATCAACCCATCCAAGTAGTGAACTGTAATCCCTCTTTTCGTAAGCGCAATTTTCTCGCATTTAGGTTTCTGACACTTAATATCACTTGCATTTACAGTGTAGTTTCCCCAAGACATTGTTATATGTTTCTGTCCTTGGTATCAGACGTTTTCAGAATAGCAATGTGCCCAGAGTGCTTTCAGGGGAAAACAGACTAAAATCTATTAATCTTTTTCTTGCCAAAGGTATAAACAGAGTACAGAACATACTTTGTGTTGGCTGATATTTAATTAAAGGCCTACAGCCGCTCCTTAGGGAACACCAGACAACATAAAGAATGCATCTGAATTTATCAAGGTCCATATGAGTATTCACTGTCAAAGAGCAGTGACTTACAGTGATGTGGTCAGAATGCATTAGTTTGTGTTTGTGAATAATCAGAAATCAATAACTCATTTCATTTGAGGAGAAAATAGGTTTTCTCCAAGTCTGTCAGAAAATAGCGCACAGCAGAGCTGAGAACTGTTGCAACATTAGAGGTGCTGATTGGTGAACCAAACATCAAGCATGGGACTGAAAAATGAAACCAGTAAGAATTGTAGTTCTTACAACTTATTATGGGCTCCCTTGTTAAAATGTCAAAGTAAACAGCATTTAAAAGAAATAATACAGTGCTAGATGTATATACATAACTTACCCATTTGGATACTTGGCTTCTTTGACTGACATGTATACTGTTACATGTAGATGAAGAGCCAGTCTCAAGTGCATTAGCTGATAACTTAGTATTCCACTTGTCATTCCAAAAGCAGTAACTTCCAAAACCAATTTCTGTGGATATGTCCATCTTTTATGTTTGTTTGTTTATTTGTTTTGTTGTGAGTATGTTGTGAGTTAGCATCTATAGATTCACAGCTAAAGATCAGAGAGAAGGCCAAGCTATTAATTTTCAAAACATTAAAAAAGCAGGCATATAATAAGGTGAATGGGATGCACATGGCTTTCAACACATCAGGAATAATGCTCTTATGAGATGATGAGGTTAAATAATTGTTGGCCTGTGCTGTAATTTCAGTATCTTTCAGGTGTCTCCTCACAGCCTCCCTTCACCTCTCTGACTTCAGCCAGTAGGTTTAATATGTAAACCACCTCCTGTAATGCACCTTGACATTGTGTGGGTGTACAGCTCATTTTCTGTCTCTGCCCCTGTAACATACTCCTATTTTTATGCTAATCCTTTGGCCAGACGCTCACAAGATCCCCCAGAGAGGATAACGTGCTCCCAGAAACAATACACTGGAAGAAACACACACAAATTTAATTCAATTCAATTCAATTTTATTTATATAGCGCCAAATCACAACAAAAGTCGCCTCAAGGCGCTTCATAGATACAGAGAAAAACCCAACAATCATATGACCCCCTATGAGCAAGCACTTTGGCGACAGTGGGAAGGAAAAACTCCCTTTTAACAGGAAGAAACCTCCGGCAGAACCAGGCTCAGGGAGGGGCGGCCATCTGCTGCGACCGGTTGGGGTGAGAGAAGGAAGACAGGATAAAGACATGCTGTGGAAGAGAGACAGAGGTTAATAACAGATATGATTCAATGCAGAGAGGTCTGTTAATACATAGTGAGTGAGAAAGGTGACTGGAAAGGAAAAACTCAATGCATCATGGGAATCCCCCGGCAGCCTACGTCTATTGCAGCATAACTAAGGGAGGATTCAGGGTCACCTGGTCCAGCCCTAACTATATGCTTTAGCAAAAAGGAAAGTTTGTAAGCCTAATCTTAAAAGTAGAGATAGTGTCTGTCTCCTGAATCCAAACTGGAAGCTGGTTCCACAGAAGAGGGGCCTGAAAACTGAAGGCTCTCCTCCCATTCTACTTTTAAATACTCTAGGAACAACAAGTAGGCCTGCAGAGCGAGAGCGAAGTGCTCTAATAGGGTGATATGGTACTACAAGGTCATTAAGATAAGATGGGGCCTGATTATTTAAGACCTTGTATGTGAGGAGCAGGATTTTGAATTCAATTCTGGATTTAACAGGAAGCCAATGAAGGGAAGCCAAAACAGGAGAAATTGCTCTCTCTTTCTAGTCCCTGTCAGTGACTCTTGCTGCAGCATTTTGGATTAACTGAAGGCTTTTCAGGAGTTTTTTGGACATCCTGATAATAATGAATTACAGTACGTCCAGCCTGGAAGTAATAAATGCATGAACTAGTTTTTCAGCGTCACTCTGAGACAGGATATTTCTAATTTTAGAGATGTTGCGCAAATGGAAGAACGCAGTCTTACATATTTGTTTAATATGTGCATTGAAGGACATGTCCTGGTCAAAAATGACTCCAAGGTTCCTCACAGCGTTACTGGAGGCCAAGGTAATGCCATCCAGAGTAAGAATCTGGTTAGATACCATATTTCTAGGCATTTTCAGGGCCGAGTACAATAACCTCAGTTTTATCTGAATTAAGAAGCAGATCATCTGCTTTAGGGTACGTGTTTGAGAATTATACCACGGAGTCAGGTACTTCTGATTTGAGGACCTTAGTTTTCACAGGAGCTACAGTATCCAGAGTCGTACGTAGTGAGGAGGTAAAATTATTAACAAGATAATCGACCTCTGTTGGAGTAGCGTTCAGATAGCTGCTCTGCTCTATGTTGGTACAGGGCATTGAAGATGATAACAGTGGGTGGATTATATTCTTAAACTTAGTTACAGCGCTTTCAGAAAGACATCTACTTTGATAAAGTCTACTCTCCACCGCTGTGTAATCAATAATTGTAAATGTAAATGTTATCAGGAAATGATCAGACAGGAGAGGGTTTTCAGGAAACACTGTTAAATGTTCAGTTTCTATGCCATATGTTAAAACAAGATCTAGAGTGTGATTAAAGTGGTGGGTGGGTTCTTTTACATTTAAACAGTCATACTACAACACTGCAGTCAAAGGAGCTTGCAAAGAAAAGCGTCTGGACTTCTTTAAGTTGCTTGAAGACGTTTCACCTCTCATCCGAGAAGCTTCTTCAGTTCTAAGGTCAAATGGTGGAGGAGTCCCAGATTTAAACCTAGTGGGAGTAATCCCCCCACAGAGGGACAAAAGGACCCCCTGATGATCCTCTAATCGCCTGAGCCAAGGTGTGAAACTGGGTGTGGGTCCCAATCAGCCAGGAAACTTAATGTTTTATTGTATTTCAGATTATAGCTTCATAATAATTACAGGACATTAGACTACTTGTTCTTGTTGCTTAATAATACAGAATTCATCATATAGAAATAAAAAACCTGAAGTTGTGCACTATTTGAACACGCTGCCTGCCTGCAGCACTAAAGGACTCCGTGAGAGACGTCTGTCTCGCCCTAGCAGCACCTGTCCCTCTCCTCCTCTTCAGTTCGCCTCAACATAAGCTCATCATATTCTGTGATATGATTTACTGTGAGGTGTTTGACGAGGTTAGTGGTGCTGCCACAACACCTCACTGTCTTGCCACATGTATCGCAAACCGCATCTTGGCTGTTTGTGGAGGTAAAATATGTCCACACATGACTCAGCTTATGCTCAGCCATTGTTGTGAGTGCGCACACCAAGGGCCTGCGACACATTTATACAGCCGTATTTCGCACATGACTATGAAAGGCGGAAGAGGAAGTAGTTCCTTCCAAGTTACATGATCCCAATGATTACCTCAAATTACTAAAATATCAATATTTTAATTTGAGAATCGATTCTAGAACATAAATTACTTGTATCGAAAGAATCAATATTTCAATATCGATCCGCCCACCACTAAGAAACACCAAAGGAATTTTCAAAATTCTTTTAAAAGAGAGTTTTCAAACACAAGCAAGGCAGTCTGAGATTACTTGACAACATTAAGGCCCAAGGCCAAAGACACCAGCAAGGCTCAGACTTTAGCCAATCAACGCGTAGGTCCAGATAAAATCACAGAAAGAAACTTGACTAAAATCAGTCTCATTTTGCTGCTGACCACAGAAAGACCGTGTTGTGACTACCAAAGTCCGATCACAGAAACTTGCTCTGGCAACAGTATGTCAAGGGCTCACGTTTTTCAGTTTTCACAGCTGGTTGCACTGTGGTTTACAATTCCATCTTGCATCCTATTGCAGATATGCAAAGGTAACGATGCAGATAATACAATACACACAGATGCTTTCATACTATTTTACTATTTTTCAGTTGTAGGAAAAATGTTGTAATACTTTTAAAACAGTTATGCCAGAAATGAAAGATAATGTAAGTTATCGACTGCAAAATAAATGCACGTGTGTGTTCTGGATCATACAGACCCTGTTTGCAGAAAGTTGTTTGTATGATAAACTTTTCACCTCAGTAATTCTTAGCCGTTCAGATGAATGTTCAAAGCTGCAGGATGTTAAAGCCATTCCCACATGTTTCTCTAAGAGTTATCAGCAAGGATGCAGTTACTTTCATATCAAGCCAGCAGAACACGGGTCACTGCCTCTGAATGGAGAAACTGCAATCTACTGAGAATCTACTGAATGATAAATGAACAAATTCCTATTATGACTGAAATATGATTGTTTGTATGTGAATTTCATTACATATCATACCAAGTCAGTCCACACTGAAGACTTGGTATGATAATTCTTGTATTTATTTCTCCATTATTAACCTTTTCTTTTCTTTTTTATGACATGAAATTATGATGGAAAATATACAAAATATTCACATAAATATTCAAGTTTAAAGATTAAAACAGCTTAACGTTTTTTCCTGTTAGTTGCACTGAGTATAAAGTGACTCAGAAAAGTTGATCCACACATTTTTACATTAAAAGCTAGTTTATAATATCTGGATTATGATTATCACAGCTAGAAATACAGTCTCAACAGTTGAGGTCAGTTGGAGCAGCTCAAATGAAACAATGAATAAACAGAGTTTAGTCAAGCAATGTCTTGGACTTGCACTGTAACTGCCTACAAACCAGTTCTCTTGTGTAAAGTTATATAATTAAGCAAACAGAGGCAAAAACACATTTAGGACAAGTGATCAAGTTATGAAATAAACTCTTTCAAAGGTAGGAGACAAGATTTTTACATTAATTATTTTAAAATATTCGAGTCTTACAGAACATCAGCATACCTGGAACAGTTATTTATTAACTCAATTAGGGTTCTTCGTCTGGGGAAAATAACCTGTTGAGCTGCGTCTCCTTCAGATTCAAGCACAAACATGCATCCCTCTTTTTGCCCCGTTCTATATACACTGTTTTTATGCAACTCCTCTTTTCACAGGTTTTACAATGCATTCATTACATTGACTTGCTCTTAAATTATTTTTAACTTTTCACTATTTTTTCAAGCTGTTTTAACAAAAACAAAACAAAAAAGCCCAAAAACCCCTCAATCCACAACCCTTAATTGGATAAGCAGAAAAAAATGGATGGATGGACAAGACCCAGCTGTACATTTGCATCTAAAGGGCAAAGGTCACTTTCGAAGATGCCATTGTCCACATTTTGGACAGAGAAGACAGATGGTTTGACAGAGGAGTAAAAGAAGCCATCAATGTCCACTGTGAAGGACCATTTTGAGATCCGTTCCCACTCACATCATCTGTCACATCTCAACAGGTCACATGATAGGGTGAGGCTGATAATGACCCCCACCCTTTTTCATACCTTTGCTCATTTGATGAGGCACATGATCAATTGTGGGTCAACAAACCTTTTAAGGGACAATTCCCACTAAGGCTAGATAGCTGGGACCGTTGGGCTTAGAACTGAAGAAGCGTCTCTGATAAGAGCGCCTACACAGACTTACTCTAGGTACCTAAAAAAAAAATTTAAAAACGTAAGCTTCTCCTGTGAGATTTGACGATTAAGCAGGATAGCGTTGAACAGTACAGTAACCATGACGTTTCACGATGAGCTGATGATTTTTGTCCTTTTGTTGCTTTTTTATTTAACCGTTGGTTTGTTCAGACAGATGACAGAAAGACAATACCTTCAGAATTTCATTGATGATCAGCTGATCCAACCCAATCCAGCTCCCACTGAGTGTGGTAGGAATGAACAGATTGTTCTTTTTTGCCCTTTTTCCCATACTGTCATGGTCCTGAGTCTGAGGACTCAGTGTTTTGTGTTTCCTTATGCTTTTGTTCATTCCAAGTGTGTATTCTGTTGTGATTTTGCCATTTGTTAGGTTTCTGTTCTTTGCCTGCCTGCTCCCACTTCTCTGTGTTCCCTCTGTCTGTCCATGGTGTTATTGTGTCTGCTCATGAGTCTGCCTGTCAAGTTCAGTGTCCTGTCTGGTTCTCTGTGTCTGTTAGTTTCCTGTTTTATTCTGAAAGTTCATGTCTCATGTCAGTGTGTTCAGTTTTACCTCTCCCCTGTCTCGTTAGGTCTTATTTCTCCCAGCTGTGTCCCCCTTCTGTCTCTAATTCCTTGATGACTCCCTCAGTGTATTTAAGCCCAGTGTGTCTTTGTGTCAGCGTCGCGTCGTTAACGTCTGTTCACCCTCACTTGCTGCGTGTTTAGGATTTCCAGTCCTCCTGCATCTCTGTTTAGAGTTTTGTTTGCTTTTGTGAGTTTTATTTTATCTTGATGTTCTGCTCCAGCAATAAAGCTGCATTTTCTGTTTAAACCTCGTGTCCTGAGAATCCTGCATTTTGGGTCCACCACTCCTGCCTGCCTGCCACACAGCCGATCATGACACATACAGAAACATAAGTGATGAACTAAATTCTACATTCAGAAATCTGAAGAAGTGAGAAACATGTTTTCATATTTTGCACTTACATCATGTTTTCTATTGCAATGGCTATGTATTCTTTGCATCATCTTTGTGTCACGTATTTATGAACTAAATTAATTGAAAACTACAGAAAAACTACAAAAATTATAAGTTGAGATTTTCTTTTGTAATTTTTGAATTAATTGTGAAAAGGTTCTTTTATTGCTGCACCCCTAAGTGGTCACACCTACATCCAAACCCACTAAGACTTAAACATTGCCTCCATACAAAAGTAATAACATTAAATACAGAGACTGGAATGTGGATCTGATCAGAACTGACAAAAGTTGGAGCACAGCTCAGGATTTATAATTCACATTCACTGCATTAAATTGTATGAAGCAAAAACATCAATTAATGATGCAATATTAAGAGGAGTTTCAGAAGTAGCAACAGCTTGAGGAACGCCATTTCCAATCTACATAACATTTTATAATCTCCTATTCAAAGACTACAGCTGACATGAATAATTTCCTCATGTCAAATATGTCAAAACATGCCACAATTTTCTGTGTAGAATGTCAAGAGCAGACACAGTCATGAACATACACAGCTCTGACTCATCTTGCCTTATTCATAAACCCCACACTTTGATTGCAAACACGTTGTGGTTTAATATATGAAAAAGCTAGATGATATATGACTGACCCATTTTCCAGTCTAGCCTGAGTAAGTCATCTAATTCATTCATAAAAAATTCCTGCTTGGAAAATAGGGCAGCTTTTTGCATCACATTATTTTGTAGACTCGGCAAGACCAGACTCTATATAAACGACTTTTTTGCAAAGCAAAGTCAGTATTGAAGCCTTTTTTCTTTTAATGACCTGCTTTCACATCTTTTTTAAAATTGTTATATTTTATATAATTTGTATCTTGTATTTTACATATTAATTGCTTTAAGTGGCACTTATTGTGCTGTGTTTGGAGAAACATAAACAGTAATAACTAAATCACTGCCTCTAAGTATGTGTTTTGGCTAGCAGTGATTATGGCCACTGCAAAACAAGACAATGTAAATGTGAGAACCCAAAAACATGCAGAACCCAAAGCTCACAAAGGAACAAAAAGTCAAGCTTAAAAAAAATCAAAAATACGAGGTGCAAAAAGGCATATAGAAAAACAAAACCAACAGGGAAACAACTAATATTTTGACATATTTAAAAGTTTCTGGACACCGGCCCTTTAAAAAAAAAGAAGTAAGTTATAATTTAAGGGGTTTTTGTAACTTCGAAATAGTGAAGGTATATACTACCAGCAAAAGCTTTTGTGTTTCTGTGCATGGAGTGAAACTGTGGAACAGTTTGAATATGAAATTGAAGCAATGTCCAAACATAAAGCCGTTCAAAAAGAGTTAAAAAGATATGATCTTTTATCGAGTGGAAAAAAGTTAGCGTTCATCCTCCAGCTTCACTGTGCTAATGTGTTTATATTATGCTAACCATAGCTGTGTAGCTAGCCACCACGTTATTATATACCAATTAGCCCAACTTCAGTAACCCTACAAATGTCACCACTGTTTAGTTTTCTGTCTTCATTTATGTACAGAGTGATAGCAGAGCTGCACTTTTTAATTTTTTAGAAATCTCTCAGTCAGAACATGGTGTATTATCTTCAGATGGAAACTAGTGAACTCCCCCACCTCCAATTGCCGTCTCACAGAGAATCTACTTTGGAAATCACTATCTAAACTGCAAGCTTTTATAATACAATATAAACCACACTTGCTATTAAGTGTTGTATTACTCAAAACTGATTAAATCCAGCTTCAGGTTTTAAACTATGAAAAAAGACTATATGACTATATTCATATACAAGTAAATGATGGATGTAGCCAATGTTGATGGGTTGTGAAGTCACCTTGTGAATAAGAAGATACTAGCCAATGAATAACCCCTGGTTTTTTCTCATTTCTGTAAACACTAATGATCGCAATTAATGATATAACCTTACTTTTTCATCCGAGACATGTAAACAACTGTTAACAAAAGTGTTGTTGTTTTTCGGCGATGGCCTCCGTTGGAGATGACAAAGGATGCAGCAGTAAAGTCTGCACTGACTTCACTTGTTAGCTTCCGTGTGTCCATCTTTTATATACAGTCTGAAACACAATACAAAATGAAATTCAGCAATTGTTAATATTTATGTGTGAGAAATGTTTTCTATGACAAGCCCCATTAAATCACATCTGACTAAGAAGGCTGAAAGTAAGACATGATTATATGCACATATTTGTTTTGGTGAGATCAAATACATTGATCCATTCTACCCATAATTCACCATAATTTGTTTTTCTTTACACCTTATTGGTCTTAATCTGACTTTCATCTTTTTGCAGCTCTTTCTCAGGTTGAATAAGATTCCAGCCTTTTCTCCTAAACTTTTGCACCTGACCTTCAGTTAGAAGGTCTTTCTGTTGTTTAGCTCTCAAGTGCTGAGTTTTAATTTCCATCTTGAAGCAAAAGCAGCACTGATTTCTGTACACTAATCAAGTGTGTGCTGGACTCTCTTCCAAAATCCAGAATAAGTAAAAATAACTGTGAACTCTTCTACGCTAATAAACCAGAAGAATACTTTTTGTCACACTTCCTGCCACCACACAGAGATCAAGTAATTGTGCCTCCAGGCCAATATGTTAACACCTCTTCAGGCACATCATACCTCAAGCTCAGTTTATTCATCAAGTGTTAACCCTCAACTCTATATTAGGGGTCTGACCTTCTTATATTCATAGATCTTGCATGTGACTATTAATTTACTTTACACACACACACACACTACTTAATACCTTTCGTTCTAATCTGCTATTCACTTTACTGTATGTATGTTTATTTAGTCATCAAGTCTATTTTAGAAGTCCTCAAGATGTGTTCTTTGCTGCTAATTGTAATGACTACAATTAAATTCACAGACACATAAACTCACAGACTGTGTGTGGTGCTGAAGATATTACCTTTGATAACTTTCAGAAGCAGCGTATAATTACTCATTAAACTGGATAATTGGGACATAATCGAGTGTGGGCAATTTAAATGTTAAAAAAATAAGGGCCGGGTTATAGATCATTCTATTTTTATAGGACTGATGAAGTGACGTTACATGCGGTGGTGACACACATGCCGAGATTTGAGGATGTTACAGCTACACACTGCGGCTCTACAGTCCAGAGCCAGTGTGTGGGGTAACACTGCCCCCTTCAGGTGACATCACCATCCAAACAGAAATAGGGTTTTTTGGTGGACTGTTTAAGTTGCATCACTTATGTTTTTTACTTGTGTTTTTTCCGCCCACATTGACTTGTTGGTCTTAGATACTAAATGGGCAATAAAAAAAGAAGGTAAACAGTAAAAACAGAGATACACAGAAAAAATGCATTTCAGTTTCCCAGCAGAAGGTTCCTTTATCCATCTATTTGCTAAAATTGCTTATTTGTTCAGCAAAATGTTGATCTGGATCCCTTGTAGAGAATGTTTTATGTTTTTCATCTTATTTTTCCTGCCGTGGCTACAAAATCCATGTCAGAATCACTTCAACTCCTTAAATGCATCTGGAGGAGGAAGAAAAGCTATATTCAAGAATGTACAAGTGTTTCCAATGTGAAAATACTTTTACCCATGAGGCATGAAAGACTGGTGGAATATACAAAGCATAGCTGCAGGAAGTCTCTACAAACAACTATGATCAACTGAACGAACGAGTTTAAAAAAAAAAAAAGAAAAAAGATGCAATTGTCATGAATATGAGAGAAATTATGGTAGAACGCAAAAAAATATTTTATCCAATCAGTTTCAATACAGCCCCGCACATCTCATCAGTATATGGCGTCAGCATGTGTGTGTTTCTTACTGGAAAAAACAAATTCTACAGACTCAAAACCTTTAAATTATTTCAAAATATATATGTTCCATGGGATCATGTCACAATATCTGAGCCATAAATTTATTCTGAATGGGTTTTTTATTTTATTTTATTTAAAAGCACATAAAAATAACATAATAAAAATATCACCATCATCTCTTATAAATAGTGGCAATTGACAGAAGTGCATGAAATGTTCAGAGAGTTCATGATATTAGCTAAATGGCTGCAGCAAATATTTAGAAAAAGCTGATTCTGCTGAGTTTTTAGCAGAGGGTTGGAAACCAGCATATGGTGAAGCTCATACTCACACAGTGAATCTACATTTCAAATTAAAGGTTTACCCAAAATATCATGCCCTCCTGTTTTGTATTCAGAAGAAGGTAATCTTTTTCTTTTCTTTTTTTGTTTTAAAGGCAAAAAATAAAATCGTTTTGGCATTTACAGACTGTTCAAAGTAAGAATAAAAGGGAAAGTAATTTATGACTAATTATTGTTGTTTTTCTTCAGTTATGTGCTCGGCACGCAGTCCTAGAGCAAAAATATTCCCAGTGCTTTAAAATTCAAAATTCAAATACAAGCTACCATATACATATACACCGTATAATACCAGTGACTACATTGGTAATTAATTCTGAAATGTAATTCTTTTCTTACCAGCTAATCTATTTTAGGTCACCAATTTTATGATTTAGGAATAAAATCATGCTCTGCAAGGAAACTATATTCTGCATTCAGTCGCTATATTAACCCAACTGAAATCTTTTTTATCAGACAATGCATTCTGTTTTGTCTGCAGTACATTAGGGGGCACTGTGGCCCCTGATATAACCAAAACAGATGTCATCATGGAGAGTTTCAGAGCTGCGTGAAATAAACAAACTGAGTGCGGCTGACCTTTAAGTGATGCCATGGGAGAAATCTGTCAGTTGATGTTAAGCCCTCACGGCATCCTGTGAAGTTTTTGTTTGGAAACAGGAATTTTCCACTCGAGCAGTAAGGTGTGAAAGACGAGAGCACGAAGAAATGCTGCTCTTAACTAAATTGACATGGCTAATTCAGTGCAGCAGCAAAGGAGCGTTTGAGAGGGTTAAACACTGATATATGAAACCACTACAGGTCTGCACATCATCTCCTTTAACGTGGCTGCTGGTGTGGGATCTTATCTTCTGTCATTATGTAATGGGAAGGAGCTCTTCACAGGATCTGTAATCCTTCTACAAGAAAGCAGAGCTCAGCTCCACCGACCAGTCTAAATGGAGGGATTCCTGCGAGTAGACACGTCCTTAGTCACATCTATAGTCGGGGTCATGCTCTGGGACAAACTGAGTCTAGTAAGAAGGATGAGAGAAAGAAAAAGAAGCAGTTTTCCTGTTTCTAAGTGGAAGACACTTGTGGCCAAATCTGGGCAGGATCGGAGAAACGATACAAACATATCTTGAGCATGGACTTTGGACTCAGGCCGAGAACAGGGAGAAAATTGATAGTGTTTATGTTTGGGAATTCTGAAGGGATGTAGAATGTGTGTTGATTTCTGTCAACGCTGTTCATTGCGCATTTTTTGCAGGCATCTCAGTGCAGTTTAATGGAGAACATATAAGATGTTGCATTTCAAACTGTTTTAGCACAAGTCACTACCAAGGTCTAAAAAAGGCTCCAAACAATCACCCCCAGATAAAAGGAAATTGGTTAAAACAATTTGAAAACTGCTGGAACACTAGTGTGACTGTCCACAGTGAAGCCAGTTTTATATTGCCATAGACTGAGAGGATGTCACACACAAAAGGAGTCCTTGCTCCAAAACTGACAAAAAATTGCAGCTAGACAAGGCAAATACCTTCTGGAGAGAGGTTTTATGGTCACATTAAACAAATATGTAACACTGGTTTCTTCCATTTGAACAATATTTCTAAAATTAGAAACATCCTGTCTCAAAGTGATGGTAAAAAAGTAGTTCCAGCATTTGTTACTTCTTGGTTGGACTATTGTAATTCATTATTATCAGGTTGCCTGAAAAGGCTTCAGTTAATCCAAAAGTGTATTAACAGGGACTATAAAAAAAGATCACATTTACGTCTCTTAATTGGCTCACTGTTAAATCTAGAATTTGATTTAAAATCTTTTATCTCATGCAAAGGTTCTTTGAATACTAGGCCCCATATTTATAAGAAAGAAAAAAAGAGGAGAAAAAGTGGAGAAAAAATTAAGTTTTGAAGATTTTGAAAATGTGAAGTTTTCGATGTGTTACTATTGACAAGACTCAGGAGAACAGTGTAATGAAAACAGAAAAAGACATATTCTAATCAAGGTCAGTTAAGATCTTTGTAACGGCAGTCTGGCGAGGAAGGAGCGGCTAGCCGGTCCAGCGGGCCTGTGGTGTGGAGGTTAGCCGGATAACACGGAGCCAGTCAGTTAAATTAAACAACAGACCTTTATTTCTTGTCAGCAACATCAGACCATACAAGCCAGGTCTCCACGGCTCTACACTGTCCGTACATACATGTGCGGGGATCGGTAGTCGCCGGTGCCAGGCCGTTACAATGGTGAGGTCTATCCTGAGAACAGAACACGAGCAGCATGTAATGGCTGCCACGCTATACTCACACACTCCCTAGGAGACTCCCCCCCTAGTGGTGCTATAACCCAAAAGGTTTGTTACATCATGGTTAGAGTTGAGGCTGTCACCAATAATGACTTAGACCTCAAAGGGTTAATGCAGTTCATCTATTTTAATTGTATTTATATCTAAAGAATCAGCTTTCCTTAAACACAACAAAAGTGTTTCTTTATACAGACAAAAGTCTGGATGCAAACTTCAAGTCTTTGGATCGAGGGTTTCATGTTTTCTACAAGGATCTAGCCAAAACACAACTGACATGACAAATATTCTGACACTGAGGTCAAAACTTCACTAATCCCCTCTTTTACAAAGTTGTAATTTGTGTATGACTGCCTCCATGCCAGAACAAAGAGGAGTGTGGAATATTGTTAGTGAGACTAACAGCACTGAAAAATTGCATTTCTCAAATTCAGTTTCCATTTGCCTTTCCGGAGAAATATCTTTGTTCTCCTGGATGATCCGCAAACCTCACTGTAAAAGGGTTTTGTTGGAAGTACTTTCTGTTAGAAATATAGTCCTATCAACACTGCTGACAGCTAAGTAACCAGAAGCTTCTTTTGTAAAGGAATTGCGGCACAGTCACATTTCATCACAAACAAAATTCCACTCACATTTATTGTACTCACAACAACATTTCATTAAAATAGTAATTTGGGTTGTGCTTTTTCATCAGTCTGTTTTATGTGAAGTTAAAGTATGCGAACAAATATAGAAAAGAACCACAATAAAGGTTTTGAGCATTCAGTGTCATGTTTGTTGTGACAATTTGGTATTGAAACAGTTTTGATATCTCTTTCAATGGCCATTATTCTCTTGTAGCATTTTTTCCCCCCAGTCGTTTATTGGCATCCAACTGGAGAATTAATACCACCAACAGGATCTTGAATAATCAGGTCCCATCTTATCTTAAAGAACTCACAAAACAACAGAGCACTTTGATCTCGGACTGCAGACTTATTTGTGGTTCCCAGAGTGTTTATAAGTAGAATGGGAGGTAGAGCCTCCAGCTTCCAGGCCCCTCTTCTGCTCCCAGTTTGGATTCCCTCCCCTTGTAAGATTAGGCTTAAAACATTCCTTTTGATAAAGCTTATGATAAAAGCTGGATCAGGTGACCCTGAACCTCCCCTAGTTATCCTGCAATAAGCATAGGTTGCTGGGGCTTTGCCATTTTTCAGTCACCTGTTTTCACTCCATCTTTTACACCATGTTGCATTTAATCATTAGTTATTAATAATCTTTGGCTCGCCTGTCCCTGAGCCTGGATCTGACTGAGATTTCTTCCTGTAAAAAAAGAGTGTTTTTCCTTTCCTGTTGCCAGATGCTTGCTCTTAAGGGGTCGTTGTTGGGATTTTCTTAAAATTCTTGCAGGGTCTTTACCTTACAATAAAAGCATGTTGAGGTGGCATTTTACGTTGGTAGGTAGGTAGGTAGATAATTAATTCTAGCACTGCCAGACTAATTAAAAACTAATTCTGTAAACTCTACACATCAAATATTAGGTGTCACTTTCTCCCTGCACCAGCATCCAAGGCTTGGATGCGTTCCTTCGACATTTTAGTTACCCCTCTCTGATTCCCATGTTTGACAGAGTTTCTGGTCTCTCTCACTGTTAAACTGGACTCCAGGCTGACACTTCACCATCACTCTCCACGCTAAACCCACTGAGGTTGACAAGTTCTGGAGTTTATCAGCCACACAAGCAAGGATGGTGGTAATTATTAGCTTTAATATTTAAAGGCCCTGTGTATATACTATTTGTTGGATTGATACAGTAGCGTGAATGTTACTCAAATGCTATATGTTGATCAGAATATGTTCACTTATGAAGTCAGGGACTTTTAGTGGCTCTAATCAAAATAGACGTTGGTTGTTTTGTGACGCTATGAGTCTCAGAGTTACTTACAGATTTCCATTCATCGATCCCTTTTCTTGTTTGCTTAACCAAAGCTGGTTGAGTGAGTCTCTCAGTCCAAACCATCTCACCTGGCTCCATTTGAGGCGAAGGGCAGCGGCTCAATTCCAAACTCCCTCTGAATGTCCAAGCTCCTCATCCCAGCTCTAATGCCCAGCCACATTATGGAGGGAATTAATTTCAGTCACTTTTATCCATTTCAGCCAAACATCTTTAAACCAACTACTTTTTTAGCACGACCTCGGTGGATGGATTATTTTAAAAAAAAATGAATTATTTTGGAACCTATAAGAACAGCAGTTCTCGTTGGAGGAGGAGGTCGTGGTACAGTTCCAAACAAACTCCAGAGCGACTCATTTATGGTTCGCTTGAAGTTGAATTGGATTTTTCTCTTTGTGAAAACAAACCAAATGACGGGGAAAGCTAAGTTTATAAACTCATCAATTACAAGAGTAAATGAACTATAAGTGTGAAAAAGCCTGAACTCTTAAATTTCACTGGGAACTCTTGCCATACTTCAAAACATGAGTGATTGAGGGATTGTGAGATTGATTGTGGGTTGAAAAGGGGTACTGTCTTGTGTCTACTACCATTCAACTGGTTATCACCAGTCAACCCCTTTCTTTTGTCAGTGCCCCTGACAAAAAGGGGGGAGGTACTGTCTTTTTCAGGGGTACTAACAAAGTTGACTGGTTATCACTAAATATTTCTTAGACTCTGACTCACACCCTGGGATTTGCCAATAAGTGTGTAAGTGGTACGAGATGCAATGCGCAAAGAAATGGAAAAACCCACAGCACATTTTAGCTCCTTAGCACTTAAAGCCAGCACTGAATAGATTGATACTTGCATTCATAGAACTTGAAATACAACAAATAATTATCATTATAGCTCAGATCTGACCACAGTGACCTTGCAGCTGCATTGAATCAATTATACCTTAATGACTTGTTTGCTTCATGTGTTTGACATTCTCCTCCAGAAGCAGCATTGAGTTGCATCTCCAAGCTTTGCTATGAGTGCTGTTAGGTCTGGCCTCAGCTTACAGAACAAACAAAACAGAGGAACATTTCTGCACTGAAACAGCGGGCCAAGAAGTGTCCGGCAATGTTGAGTGTGTGTACATAAAGCTGCCATGAGAAGCAGATAAACGTTTAAAATATTAATTATTTGATCGTTATCTCCCGGCTGGAGCAAAACAGAATGCAGTCTAAGAGTGCAAAAGTATGTGAAAGATATTTTCTGGCAAATACACAAAACAGATAACCAATCTCAGAAATGTAGAGAACTAACTACTAGTATCAGAGGTTATGTAATTTTTTATTTAATATTCCACATGGAGGCCTCTTCTTACCCAAACTAAAGCTTTCACCGGCCTGAATATGTCCTAGTTATCACTCCATGTCTCCATGTCAACAACTTTTTATGAACCCTCTTCTAAATATAAACTACACTCATGAATAAACATGTCTGATTACAATATTTACTCTGCTAATAAATAATCCTTAATGATTTTTAATCTACAACTTTCTTTCTAAATAACTTGCTCATAAAAACATATCCAAGTGTATGCATTAATTCATGCATGAGCACGAGTAATTAATAGTGGTAAAGTTCTATTGTGAATGCCACAGTGTGAGGTTTTATTTAAGGACTCTTTGCTTTTTGTTTAGAGTCTGGTGCTGAGACTGTGTTTTGGGAGAATGTAAATGGATGATAAATCTTTGAAGTACAGAGCTGACAACCTTCCCAAAACCCTCCTTCTCTCTGTTTTCCTAAACCAGAGCTAATCTCTCCTTTCATCTCGAGCATGGGGGCGCTGACAAAAACATATATTACTAACAGAGCATGTGTGAACAGTAAATGTATGAATCTATGGGGGATTGGGGAGGGAGAAGATGATATGAAGAAATAACAGGCATTTTTCATTTTGCCAGCTCAAGGACATATAGAGCTGCTGAAAAGGAATTAGAGGGTTGAGTCCTGTGTCACAGACCTGTTAACAGCGTCAATGGCCAATATTATGTCCCACCGCAGGATCCTGGCTACTATTGAAAAGCGCCTTCAGCTATTAGAAAAAACAAATCTGTCCATGAGCTATTAAGTAAGCTAGCACTGTTAGAGAAAACAGAAACCATCAGTTTCCATCAGTGTAGGAAAAGTACCAGCTGATCTGAGATGTATATTTAGATCCCCCTTGTTCCTCCTACAGTATCCTCGGCCTTATATTTACTTACTCCGTGTGTAACAGGTAATGAGTCAGAACAGGAAATGTGGTGTCATGACTACCTAAGTCAAGGATTTCTCTGTTAGCTTAGTCATTCATCTTCATTAGCTCATTCCAATGAAACTCAACAACTGAAATTATGCGCTGCATGTTTCTATACTAGGACCAAAACACAAGCACTTAAAGGGCCAGTACTCTGCTAAGTGGTAAGCCATTTTCACATGGGAACTTAGGGTAAAATCAGGAGAATTCGTTTAGGTTAGGTCACTGCTCAAAGATGCCCTTTCCCAAAACACACACTGATTCTATTCATGCTTATTATGGAAAGAATTTATAGGCGTAGCCAGGTGCCTTCTAATTGGTTGGTCACAGAATCTCATCTCTGCTTTTCATGTATGATATGTTTCTGTTGGCTTCATCAGGTGGTGGCCTCCAGCTCACACTGTAGTGGTTCACAGCCAAGTGTGAAAAAAACTAGAATCAGCACCTCCAAGTCTGATGCCATCGTCCACAGCCGTAAAAGGGTGATGTCCACTCCAGGTCAGGGCCGAGTTACCTGCCCCAAGTGGAGGAGTTTAAGTGAGGGGAGCTTTGAGTGGTGATAACAGAAAAAGAGTGTGGATATAAGCTGCGGATATGAGCTTTCTCCGAAGGGTAGCTGGCCTCTCCCTTAGCAATAAGGTGAGGAGTTTAGCCATCCTCGAGGGGCTCAGAGTAGAGCCGCTACTTCTCCACATCCAAAGGAGCCAGCTGAGGTAGTTCGGGCATCCTACAAGGATGCCTCCTGGGTGAGGCCCCAGGGGAAGAGCCAGGACACGCTAGAGAGATTATATCTCTCAGAATGCCTTGGTGTTCCTCTGGACAAGCTGGAGATGGTGGCTGGGGAGAGGGTGGTCTGGGCTTCTCTGCTTAAGCTGCTGCCCCTGGATAAGCAGAAGAAGATGGATGTAAGAATGATGGATAGAATATAATGTATTAATTTTGGGGTGAAACTGTATAGCAAGACTTAATCATTTTGGTGAACTGGTTGGTTAAATATAATTGAAAGAAAGAAAAAAAGGTTCATAATTTTATTTTAAGGGTCTTCCTGCATGTTTGCATTTTTTCTTTTCAAAATAATAACAGTGAAACACACCAGATTTTCCACTAATTATTAATATATACCAATATAGCTCTATCTACACCAAACAGTTTTCTTTAAAATAAAAGTGATTACTTTGCTTCTGGCTCATATAAGTAAAAGAAATAATGAACAAATGGGTTTCTGAGACTAGAATCAGATCAAAAACTTCCTTTTTGTGCGAACTTGACCGTCGGGGTTGGCTATTACCTTGATGCGGTTCTAATGCTGTTTTCCGGCTACCAAATGATGCAGTGCCTGTAGCTGTGTGGAGTGTTGACCCAGGCAAACCCATAGACAGGATGTTCCAGAGCATCCCCGGGCTACAGCGGGCTCTTTTGCTGCAGCCTCAGCCTATTTGTTTTTCCAGTTGAGAGCTACCATTTGCTCCCACCATCTATGCCTCTCTGCCCAGCCATTACTCTGGATTAGCAAGAATGTAAATGCAAGGAGGATGTGTGCACATGTTTTGTACATGCGTTTGGACATTTACAAGCTGAGTACTTCAAATACATAATATTTAACATAGGTAATATTTCAAATATTCCCTGCATTAAAGTATCACAACCGATACAGTATATGAAAAGTAATATAAAAATAATTATATTCAGTTAATGAGCACATGACTTAACAGGTTATGTGCTGTATTCACATATATCTGTAATTTTCTGCCTCAGGGCTTTTAAATAAGTGTCTTTAAAGCATCCTAACACTACGCTGCCTCCTTACTAAGAAATGTTTGTACTCTTTACCTGAAAAAAGACCAGATCTCCAACTCCCGAGCACAGTACAGCAGGCACTCAGGCTTTAGAGATCCAAACAGTTTATGCGGCAGCACTGCAACCTGTTTAAGCTTCCACATAGCACCTGTCCTGTCTGGTAAACCATTTGCAGGAGAGCGTAAACATTTGCAGGGCTGTGTTTGCCTAATACGTGTAAGAATGACACCCATCTCCATCTCTACCTCACCCCGCTACTATGTTGTCTAAAAGGCGAGCCTCAGCTGAGGTGCTGGTGTGGAGAGATACATTAATCACCGTGCCTGACCTCCTTCAACCTTCTCTTGAAATTCACTCCGTGAATTTATGGCTGCTTGTTTGGGACTGAAAGTCAAATTTATCAAAAATGTTGTTAACATAAGGTCAGTTTGATTCATGGGAAAACAGAATATGTTGTGTAATTATATTTCTTTCTCAACCTTTTTAGCTTATTTTAAATGTTTAAATGAGGTTTTAAGGAATAATATAAATGACTATTTACGTTATGACAGTATAACTTGGAATCCTCGGAAAGTGCAACACAGTCAGAAGATAAATGGCATTTCTTAGGAGCTGAGAAAATAGTCAGATCATTTATATATCCCCAAAGTGAAAGTCTGTGATTGAAAATAGCGTGTTTCCAACACTGCTGTAAGAGTTGTTAAAACACTTTTGGGAAGTAATTAATCAAATTCTAAACTAACTGACAATGATCCTGAGGATACTGTAAAGTACGGTGGCCCTGAGAGGCCAAACAGACTGCAACTTAAGAAAACACCAGCAATAAGAAAAATGCTGCAAAAGCACACAAAACACAACGGAAATAGGAAAAAAGAGATTTCCAAAAGCACAAGGGAAGTGTTTCTGGGGAGACAATAACCCGACGGACCAGCTGCAGGAACCAAAATATGCTAAGAATTGCGCTGGGAGACACTTAAAAGAAGTGGAGGATCTATCGGTTTTGTGAGGAAAGAAAAGATGAGAGGTAAGCGTGTTAGACTAAAAATCCATCATCAGCGTTATATGATAAAACACGCCTACCATGTTTTGGGTTCCTGCAACTGGTCTGTCCGGTTATTGTCTCCCCAGAAACACTTCCCTTGTGTTTTTTCCTATTTCCGTTGTCATGTTTCCTATTTCCGTTGTGTTTTGTGTGCTTTTGCAGCGTTTTTCTTATTGCTGGTGTTTCCTTAAGTTGCAGTCACTTTGGCCTCTCAGGGCCACCGTAGTAAAGAGGACCAACTTCCTGAAAGTTTATGTCAACATGGTGCCACACATGCATTCATTTATGCAGCACACTCACTATAACTGACAGGAATTTCACATGAATGTTTTTCACACCTTATGACACAAAGAAATTTAAAGCTAGTCTGGCCAGTGTTAAAATATACTGAAACTCTGAGAATTAGCACCTAAATCCGTTCCTCACAGTTTTGTTGAGCATTTTATCATTTTTCAGTTAAATTACTTTGGTTTTATGACTTTGGCATTTATATTTTTTCGATAATTAGTAAGACAAGAATTGGACTTCCAATGATATAATCAGATGAAACATATCTTTCAAATGAATATTTCTGTTGCTCTTTGTCTGCTGAATGAAGAAAACAGAATTTGCTAGCACTTTAGCCGTAATGCCTATAGATATAGTATAGATAGATAACATGCTTTAACTTAGTCTGTTACCACAAACTGGACAATTGAATTAATAAATGAAACTTTCTTTGTACTTTTAATTCAGCTTTTATATTTTTATGAATACTTTTTACTTTTTTATGAGTTCATAATTTGTTTCATTTATTATTGGCTTGTACCAGCATAAAAATGCGATGATACTCATAGATAACATAGACTGTGACATCACCCACTAGTTTTTGAAGCCCCGTTTAGAAGCATCAGTTTAGGCCTCTAAATGTTGAGAATGTAAAATTCTCGCAAATATTTTGTTAGTTGAAAATTACTGTGTCATTTCACAGGAGAATTTTGCATGGGTTTTTTGGTAGCTCAAAATGAACACAGATACTGAATATACAGTGATATGAAAATTGTAAAATAATACTGCTTTACCTCAGACACACAGCTAGACGCTGCTCTGGGTCAATCGGCTCTTTAAAATTTTTCCTCTGCCTCCATAGATGTGGTCCCAACTCTGCCAACAGGAGCTCAAGCCCCCCCCCTACTGACACGATGAAAATCTCCTTGCTGCTGAGCTGTTGTTTGGAAACAACCAACCAAGCTCATCATCGCTTGATGTCTCCCTATTTTTGCTATGATGTTTTGCAAAAATGCTATGGATGCAGTGTTTATACATATTCCATGACAGGTTTGCATCCAAAAATATTCAGAATTTCATGTTGTTTTTTTCACAAAACATAAATAATATGACAGTGTAATATAAATAGTATTAACCTATATATTTCCCATTGTTAGCATCTTGGTGTTTTGGTGGTGGAGGCAATGAGAGAAAGTTGAAAATGTCGGCCAAACAAGAAACACATTTGTTTATTTAAAAATCTCCTCCAGTCACTTTCTCATGTCCTGTTGTTCTTTACTGTGCAGTAATTGACAGGTGCCATGGTTACCTGGAGCCCTGTACACCGCCCCTCTAATTTTGCTCTCGCTTTCTCTCTCTCTTCTGCTCCCAGGTCTTTGTGTGATTGGGCTTTGAGAGCAGGTGTGATCGAGGGCTGCAGCAGCTGCATCATCACACCTGTGTGTCATTGCCTGTAACTGCCTAACTGGCTTTTGAGCTACTCGTTGTCAGGCTGTTCAGCTTGGCTTTGTGGTAATTTAGGGCTTGTAAGTCTAAATATTCAGAATTGTTGTTTTCCGGGTGATTCACACTCTCATCTCCCAGGAATCCCTGATTGTGCGTCCCTTCAGTTTGCTGCCTTTGTCAGACCCTCATCTCATGGATTTACTTCAGTTTGGACTTTGAACTATGTAATTCACCCTTCCAGCTTCATTGTCTCAAGGGAGCCAGAGACTGTGCTCCTCAGTTGACTCACTGAAACTGCAGGTATATTGACTTTCTTATTCAAACCAGAGTTTGTGAATTAAACGTTTGAACTGTCCTGTGACTATCATGACAACAGCAGTCACTGCTGACCACCACAACCACATCTAACACCTTCACATACACACCTAACCTTTGTTTTTAAATGTCTAGAAAAGAGTGTCCTGTTGCAATCAGTCGTAAATCCTTAACAGATCATTTAGCATGCATTTACACTATCAATATGTTTGTTTTATGGGTAAATGTATACATGGTTTGTATTTTACTGATTTCAATTCTGGATATGTAACCAGCAGTGTATTTCCTAAAACTAAAATAGAAAATTGGACTTACTAGAATGGGATTTATACAGTTATTTTATCCATTTTACTCCACTGCCTTTACTAGTAGATCGCTATCTCACAATCACTTTCTTGGTAAAAGACTCAGAGTGGCTCTCAGGTTTAGTGAAGCTCTCATAAATGGAACCAGAGCACAAACCATGGGAGAGGTTTCGACCATTAAGTGGGTTTGAAATGGCCACATTTGAACTCTCACATTACCTCTTCAACAGCCTCTTCTCTTCCTGCTGTCCAGCTATAAATGAGAATCCCTCCACACCAGTACCCTAAGGCCATACGTCTGCTGCTTGAGACCGCACACTGCTATTTAAATCTTTCAAATTACACTGAAAATTCTGATGTATTTTTCCTCTAGTCTAAACCTAATCTCTACTGTCTGCAGGCACATAGTGTGCACATTCAGCCACAGCTCTGTATTGCCAAGCTTTCTCTAAAATGGATTCTGTCACATTCATATTACAGTAAATCTTTAAAGTCTAATTAACATGTAACAAATACACAAATCTGAGGTTTTTCCTTGAAGTTGAAAATAGGTAAATATCACATTCGGAGTCACTTTGCTGCCTGGGATATCTCTTCATTTCACCTTCCTTTCGTTAGATAATTTTGCTGATTATGTTTGTACATGTGTGGTGTGAGATTACATACACACTCAAACGGCCTGTAAACGTCCGTTGAAGATCGTCCTAAAGCATCTCAATAGGATTTAAGTCCAGACTTCAACTAAGCCGCTCCAAAACCTTTTTGTTTGTTTGTTTGTTTGTTTGTTTGTTTGTTTGTTTGTTTGTTTGTTTGTTTGTTTGTTTGTTTTAGCTATTCAGAGGTGGACCTGCTGGTGTGTTTTCTATCATTGTCCTGCTGCATAACCCAAGTGCACTTGCTCTTCAGGACAGAAAGTGATGGCTGGAAAATTCTCCTTCAGGATTTTGTGGTAATAAACAGAATTCATGGTCCCATCAGTTGCAGCAAGTTGTCCAGCAAAGTGCTGCAGACATCACACTACCTATTATTTTAAATGTCATTTTAATAATCATCTTATTTTTTATTTTATTTTATATTATTTTTATTTTTATTTTTTATTTTTTTATTTTTTAACATTTTCAATGTATCATTTCTGGCATGTCAAGTGTACAGCACTTTGTGTTCAGCTGGGGGCTGATCTGAAAGTGCTTTATAAATAAATTGCTTGCTTGCTACCTCCACCATGTTTGGTGCTGCTGGTAAGATGTCTCTTTTTCTGAAAGTTTTATGCCAGATGTAACAGGACTCAAACCTTCCAAAAGGTAACTTTTGTCTTATCAGTTCACAAAATATTTTTCCTAAAATCTTAGGGAAAATCATAGCGTCTTTCTTGTGGTTGTGTCATGATTACTGGCCTCAACTGAGACAAGTGGCATCTGCAGCTCTTTAGATGTTCTCCATAGTTCTTTTGTGACCTCCTGGATGAGTCATTCATGCGCTCTTGTAGTAATTTTAGTAGGCCGGCCGCTCCTGGGAAGGTTCACCACTGTTCCAAGTTTTCTCCAAGTTTGTGAATAATCACTCTTACTGTGGAGTAAACTGAAGTCTTTGTTGCGTAGCTGTTTCTTTAGATTGTGGCTTTTAGCCTGGTTCCCTTGTCAGACAGTAATCTCTCCTAGGTGTGGCTAGTGAAATTGAGCTTTCCAACAAATGTGGTTAATCACAGTTAATCTATGATTGGGCACAACTTTTTTACTTCAGTCTGGCAGGTTTGGATAGCTTTTTTCCCTTAATAAATGAAATCCGATTTTTAAAACTGCATTTCTTCGTTTAAAATCAAAATGTTCTGAAACATGTAACTGCTTCTAAAATACAATTAACTAAGAGGTCACAAAAGAGCAACTGCTTTTTCACAGGACTGTACGTGCATGCGTACATACAGCTTTAATACATCATCAAGCGCCTTGAGGCAGCTGTTGTTGTAAATTGGTGCTATTAAATAAAATCAAATTGAACTGAACTGAAATGGAATTTATTTGTTAGTAAGAAAATTCAGAATGCAATTATTAGGTTATGAAATAAGAATTCATCATATGCAAGGTTTTTTGTGATCCATGTGATGTAATAACATTTTATCTGTCGTTTTGTTTAAGTTTTTTCTATCTGCTGTAAAAAGTCATGAGAAAGTTGTGGCTTAATTAGCTAATTGGTTAGTCAACGAATACTGTTACTACTTCCTTTCTGATTGTGAAATTAGCTTTTGTCAATTAAAAATAAATTACGCAAGGCGATTTATTCTTAATGATATACTGAGATGGGTTTTTAATGCACCAACCCTGGCTCTTTGCTCTCTAATTTGCTCGTCTGTGTTTGGCTTCTGTGGATGTTAGTTTACACTAGATCCCCATTAGTGTCAGAAATGCTGGGTGATGCCCAGTTACTGTTTGAGCTAGTTAGACAGAAGGGAGCAGTTGTGTCTTCTCTTTTTGTCACAAGTTAAGGTGGTATTTGCTTGTGCTTGTATGTGCATTGTGATTTTTTTCAGTGCATATGCGCATGAAATCTCAGTGAATGCTGGTACAACAGTGTGTGACCAGTTTACTCCTGTGTGATCAGTTTTCCTGGACAACAAAGTTAGTTCATTTATACTCTTCTGGGGCCTTATCTTCATTGGTTAGGGGAGGACTGGGTGGGAGAGGCAATCTGTCGGTGAGGATCCACAGGCGTGTTCAGCTGCTCTGTATCTATAGGGAGCACAGACAGATCCACCTCAGTCCCAGAGCTCTTCGTGAACAGATGAGAACTTGGTTTTACCCTCCATGAAATCTGTTATTAAAAAGTAATATAGTAGCTAATTGAAGAACTAGAGTGGAAGCATTTGCTGGATCTAAGGAACTCTAAGGATAACTGGTATAGGTGGGAGACCAGCTTTGAGCACAATTCTTTCAAATCATCCTTCCGTCGTAACAAAATTTTCGGAGTTTCTTGGAAGGAGGTCAGGTTCAAATCCACTCTTTTTGATGCAGTGAAGCTGGAACAGCAGTGCAAAAAAGGAAGTACGGCGCTAAAGCAAGGATGAGTGAGAGGCCCGACAAGCCAAAGCGAAAGGCATGAGGTGGCAGGAAAGCCAGGAGACCAGACACCAATTGATTTCAATGTGAACACAGAGCCATGCCGGCTCCAATGCCAGCCTGGAACAAGAGGACCAAACTCCTGCTCACACTGCTCTTTATCATCTACAGCCATCAGGTAAACTGTACATACACACACATTTGAGGCTTTTCTGTGAAATTATAACCAGACAGAAAAGCAGTATTTATCACTGAGTGTGAGAGCTGCGTCACACTTAATGGAAACGTCTTCTATATTTGATTCAAACGATCATTTTGCAGCACAAAATAACAGTAACAATGACAGCTAACAGTTGTCTGTGGAGACATATATAATGCATTGTGTTGCAGATTGTTTTAAGCCCAAACATTGATGTGATCCGTCTGGCTTTTATGTATTTTCTGCAGCGTTTACTTGCCTTTAGCAACGTGCTCAACCAACTTGCTATTCTTGAAAGGATAATCTAGATTTATTGTTGTTGTTTTTGTTGAAAGAACTTAAAGCAAAGCTAACATCTGAGTCCTTGAAAGGTTTTTGGTTTTTTAGGGGGGGGGGGGTTGGAGCCTTTGTTTGAGTTTAAAGGAGGTTTAGGCCCACAGGAGACAAGAGAGAAGACAGTGAGACAGCTATTCCTTATATTCCTCTGGATGGGTTTTTGACAAGACAACCCTCAGAGAGTCAAAACGCTCTCTATCAGCTGGCTCACATGGGACATTCTGAGCGGCACAGGCGGTTGCCTAGTTCAGCTGTTGCTCTCATTTTGATGTGAAGCTTGGAAGTGTTCAACCAAGATAAGATAGGTGAGCTAGATATCATCTATAAAAGACGGGGTCTCAAATACAGGAAATGCTGACGTCTCACTAATGAAAGCAAATTAAGGGGGAATTAGAATTTATGACCCAGCTCAGGGCACAACTATACACTCTGTATATGTCACTGAGGCCGGAATAAATACACAGGTGTGTGTTTGCATTGCTGAAGGCATGTCACTAATGCAGTGAGCCAGGTTGATAAATTGCATGTATCAATTGAAGATTAAACTAAGATGAAAATGTTCCCTCAGTCACAGATGCTGCTCCTGATTAAATACTCCCACCAAGTGGATAAAAAAGGATACTGCAACGGTGCCTTCATCTGCAGGCTGCAGATACTGTGAAAGATTCAATCTTGCAATCATTAAATTAAATAGACAATTCAATTAAATGACTGTAGCTAACTGTAAATCGCTTTAATTTAATCAGCAATGAATGAATGAATAAATAAACTTTCATAATATTGAACAACTGATTTAATTTTCACTTAATTTGAAGCAAAATTAATTAGCAAAAACTTAAAATTAAACTGTGCTCCTTTCATAAACTCCTTCTGAGTAACTTAATATGGTAAATATGCAATGATTACACAGGGTACTAAGCATTCACTTAAATACATAAATGAATCATATGATGATGACGCCTCAGATCAGGAAACATTTTTCCAATCATCGGTTGTCGTTGCCTTCTCGTTGACTGGAGTGGTACACTGGGTGGTCTTCAGGTGTTGCAGCCGTTTTAAGGATCAATGCATTGTGTATGCTCTTTGGCATACAGTCCTGTCAGCTCAATGCACGCTAGCCATTCTCCTCTGGCATCAATAAGGCGTTTTTGCACAGAGAACTACTGCTTACTAAACATTTTCTTGAGATGATTATGCAGGAACGTCTCAGCAGATCTTTTCACCAACAACCATGGCACATTCAGAGTCCCTAATTTGCCTTTGTCCACGTTCTGATGCTGGGTTTGACCTTCAGCAGGTTCTTTTTTCCATGTCTACATGTTTAAAAGCATTGATGTGCTGCAGTGTAATCGACTGATTAGATATTTGTATTAACAAACTTGGCTCATCCCAGTGTCAGCTGAAAAACATATGCAATATATAGTGCTTGGAAATAGCCTCCAGGCTGGTCCATGCAGACCAGACAGTAGTTTCACCCCTCTGGTCTCCTAATGGGGTTTTTTGGTGGACAATTTATACTAGGTTTACTCATAGAAAACCCATGTAGACACCTCAAAACGATTGTTGGACCTGTAGGCACACACAGTCATGTTTGCTGGCACATTATTAATAATAAGAAAATGCCACTAACAAAACACGATTGTTGTAAAGGACATGAAAACAAAGAAAATGTTTGTGTCACAGAAGGTGTTTCAAACCTCATTAAAATGAAGATTAAACTGAATCTTATTGATGCACTTTTATACATTTTATCCCTGTTGGCCTTCCTGAGCTTGGTTAGAGGTTCTTTTTTTAAATGCTGCACTTAGAAATATTTAAAACCTCCGAAAATGAACTACAACAATCTGAAGAAACAACACCATAACTTCATGTTCTAGACATCTACATTTGGTATTGTGTTGAACTAATATCTTAAGTTTAAAACTCATCTTTACTTTCATGTAACACAAGTGTGTGCCATAAGATGGTGCAGTTAGTCAGTTAGAGAAGTCATTAGGAAAACATCCTTATGTGTAAGCGTGCCTTGGTAAAAGAAAAAGATAGCGTCTCACATCTGAACACACCCATAATTAAACAATTTTAGTAAATGGCCTGTATTTGTATAGCGCTTTACTAGTCTCTAAGGACCCCAAAGCGCTTTACAC
Source organism: Haplochromis burtoni (assembly GCF_018398535.1). Lineage (NCBI taxonomy): Eukaryota > Metazoa > Chordata > Actinopteri > Cichliformes > Cichlidae > Haplochromis > Haplochromis burtoni. Next base: position 1,723,896 of record NW_024582432.1, read on the forward strand.
ATCCATTCACACACTGGTGATGGCAGCTACAGCCACCCTGGGGCGCACTGACAGAGGCGAGGCTGCCGGACACTGGCGCCGCCGGGCCCTCTGACCACCACCAGTAGGCAACGGGTGAAGTGTCTTGCCCAAGGACACAACGACCAAGACTGTCCAAGCCGGGGCTCGAACCGGCAACCTTCCGATTACAAGGCGAACTCCCAACTCTTGAGTCACGATTGCCCCTAAGTGAAAATTACTTTTAAAATGATGGGTTGTCTTTTCTTCTCGTGATTAACTATATTCCAAAATGTTATTCACACAACCTGTCTGTTAGACTTTTAATTAAATTTTAACTGTTATTTTTTAATTTTTGTTGTAGTGGGCAAATTTGAGAGAGTTTGGAGTCCATGAATTTCATTACCAATAAAGATGTTCCCCTGATAAAAACCAATAAGTCAAATGATCAGCGTTTTGTACGATGTATTGTTTATGTGGTCTTTTATATAAGCATCTTAAACAATTCTTTCCCAGATATCATCCTGAGCGAAAACATATCAAATAACAGTTTTTCTCTCACTTCTTTCTCCATCTGAATGGAAGGTAACAGGTTCACTGCTTGAAAGTCTGATTGCTAAGCGGAATGAATACTCGAAGAACTGCAATAAAACTCTGGTAGCGAGTGCACTCTCAATAACTGGTAAGCCTTCTGCAAGCCTTCATATTTGTCATTTTTTATTACCTTTACAAAATCCTCAAGCATTATTTCTATTGCAGGAAACTACTGCAAAGGAGCGTTTGACATGTTTGTATGTTGGCCCCACTCTTCTCCTGGAAATGTGTCCGTCCCCTGTCCGTCTTTCTTACCGTGGATCAGTGACGGTAATGTTGTTTTATCCAAAACAAATCACATAGGAGTGCACAAATTTTTAAAAACTGTATTATGCATACTTTGTTCATTAGTCACAAGAATGCAGCAAAAAGCATACGAATTTTACAGTGCATTTAAATGTCAAAATCAAAACATCTAATTACACAGTCACACTTTAAACGTGAAAAAGAAGAAACATAGTCACAGTATTATTGCCTAATGGTCATAATAAACTCTTGGAACTCTGTCCTGAGCTGTAACCCACTGTTACACAATTTAAAATGCTTCTTCTCTTAAATATACACTGAAATAACATTTTTAATGTTTTTGCCAATAGTTGTAGGTTAATAAAGAATTCTTGTATTCTTTATTAACTATGGAAAAAAAGCACAGGTTGCATTTAGGGCTGTCATAATGCCACAATTTCACTTCACAATGATCGGAGTAAATTTGTCGTTATTTTATGTTTGTGTGTATGTGTGTGTTTAAAGTGCATGTAATTTTTTTGTGCAATCTCAAGTCAGTTTTATTCAATTTGAATTTTCCATGCAATTATTTTCTCAATAGTAAGACAGGAGGAACTATACATGCAGAAGTAATACAAAATCACCCAGCTTCAAATAACCATTGTTATAACTGAGCACGATTCAATTTTGATAGAATTTCATGCTAAATTGTTGAACTGTAAGTGACACAGTCCCTTAGGGGAAAATAAATGTTAGCATAGACTGCTACCCCTCTAATTTTGGACATCAGATGACATTTTTCCAGTATGTCCCTCATATTTAGAAACTTTATGAAAGACTGAATATAAAGATGTGCCCTGAAGTACTTTAACATTTCACATTTCTTAAATCTACCACCAGAAAATGATACAGAATATATCACAATGAAGTTTGAATTCTTGACCTCTTCTTCCAAGGAGAAGAACTGCCTACCCAGAATAAATACAAAACAATAAACGTAAAGTAATTATCGCCCCTCCAAGTCACCCTTTTTTCTCACTGAGCTGTCAGAGGAAATAATGCCCATCCATGTTTCTTCCATTTACCTCCAGACAATTCTAGGAGCGCACATAGAGAATGCTTGGAAAATGGGAGATGGCGACAAATGGAGAACTCCTCCGAGCCCTGGAGGGATGTCTCAGAGTGTGAGGAGCACCATTACTTTAAAGACAAGGTGAGGGAAAGGGTGTGTATTACATAGTTTCCCTTTAGGTTTTAACGCTGAAAGCGAGGTCTCTATTTGCAATTTGCAATTTGTTTCTTTCTCTAGGCGTAAAAGTTCTAGAAAGACTATAAGGGATTATTTTCTTGATTGTCCTTAATCAGAATTTTTGTGCTAAAGAAGTGTAGCATTGCCTCCGTCAGTTTTATTGTGTAATTATATCTGTTTCCAGGAGGATGAAATGCTGCGTCATACAGCCCTCAGGCTCATCTCTGTCATTGGCTACTCCTTGTCTTTGGTGTCTCTCATATTAGCCACTCTGCTAATGGGCATGCTAAGGTTTGAAACAACTTTTTAATGTTCAGAAAAATAAAGTTTATAAAGATTTATGACAACTTTGGTATTAACTTTGAACCTTTGGTCATCAGATCTTGTGTATGATAACATGATAACATTTTTTACTAGATCATTATAGAGTCGAGCTGCCAACTGTAGACCGTAGTTCACATGTATAGAGCTGCCATATTTAGTAAACCTGGCATGCTTGCTTTACGTAAAGGAAACAAAAGCTGGAAGTTTCTACTTTTTGCATTTTTAACAGATCTCCACAGACTTCAGTTGCAATATGGATGCTACATTTTGGCACTACATTTGGATGGTAACTGAAGGTATCCTTTAGGCCTAAAAACATCTACAACATTATGCTTCCACTCGGCAGGATACAGCTTCTATAATTCTGTTATACCACTAGCAAAATATAGGATGGACTTATTAACTTCAACTGCATTGATTTTATGCAGAGGATTACAGGACTTGACAGTTACCCACTAGGAAGAGATATTTACAAGCCTGTGGAGACAAGTTATCATTTTTAATTACATTAAAAGCCACAAACATTTCCATGTACCTGTGAGAACCAAGAGCATTTTTCATTTCCACTTATGTTATGTCATGTGCCCTCAGTAATGCTTTTACAGTTGCACAAGAAGGATCAATGGCTTTTTCAAATTGCTTCTGTATCTTCTTACCAGGAAGCTCCACTGTACCAGGAACTACATCCATATGAATCTGTTTGTGTCATTCATCCTGAGAGCTGCAGCTATCCTTTCTAAGGAGATCATAATGCACATCATGTATTCCAACCTACCAAAGGACGACCCTGGATGGAACACCTACTCGAGCTCTCCGGTACACTAACCATAGTGTTTTTTCTAAAGACTGTTAATAATGTCTTCTTATTTGTTTGTGGTTTTCAGTGGATACAGTTCTGAGACTAATCTACCTGAAACTTACACTTTAACAGATAGTGATAATGTGCAGATTGTCCAAGGTGTGCATGGAGTACTTTGTGGCCTGTAACTACTTCTGGCTTTTGGTGGAGGCCATTTTCCTTCATACGCTGCTCTTCACTGCTGTGCTGACCAAGAGGTGTCTGCTGAAGAAATACATGCTGCTAGGATGGGGTGAGTCATGCATAAACTATTTGTGTGTATGCTTTTATATTAGGAAGTAACCTGAGCCCAAAGCTCACTTTTGTCCAGATAAGTCAAGGACATGGCCATATTAACATGTTCACACAAGAATGAACAAACAAATGAACATGGTAGCATGGAGAGATGTTAGCCAACTATGGCTCGTGGATCTGAGAGCAGACCACAGCAACCTCTCTGAACAGGGTCCATAAACCATCACAGTGACAGACATCCAAGAAAGGTTTGCCAGTATGAAGAGTTGGACAGCACCAGGCCCCGATATGGGTCACGCTTACTGGCTGAAGAAGCTGACTGGGGTTACATGAAGGGACCGATGGAATCTTCGATACCAAACATCCACATTGACGGCGAAATAATGTAGCTCAGTGCTCCAACTTTCGGAAGAAGGGAAGAAGAAGAAGAAGGGGCTCTCATAGCTAGAGATTGATAAGGTACAACACACATGCTACGGCAAGGGGGAGCCAGGATGGCAGGTCAGGGGAGAGATAGTATCACCTCCACCCGAGATTGGGTACCAAGCCCAAAGTGTGAATGAAGAAGGATCGTTGAGTACGAGAGGAACTGACCTGAAAGACAGAATCATGGCAAAGCTTGAAACGTGGATCCTCCAAGACTACGTGAAGTACCCTCAGAAGACCTACTAGATGATGTGAATGCAGCACGATGGACAATACTTACCGTCACTATTACCGTGACTAACAAGCTGATCTACACTACGGCAGCAGTGATCAGTGAGATGCTTGGCTACAAGTTGAACAGCCACAAGGAGCAATACCCTCCATGGAGAAGGCGACTAGAGGCTAAGATCAAGGTAGCACGGGGGGAGATTAGCCAACTATGGCTCGTGGATCTGAGACAAGACCACATCAACCTCCCAGAACAGGGTCCAGTAACCATTACAGTCACAGATATCCAAGAAAGGGTTGCCAGTATAAAGAACTGGATCAAGGCAGTAGCTATATATGGATGAATTAAATGTTAAGTTAGGTATTTCATCATGTTAACTCCACAATGGTGCAGTGGTTAACTAAGGTTGTGGGTTTGAGTCTGCTTGCTCTCTGTGGAGTTAGCATGTTGTCTCTGTGGTTGCATGGGTTCTCTCCATGTGGGTAAAAACTGAATGGGTTTCATCTGTTAGCAGGATCATTTGTCCAAGTCAGAAACATTTCCCGTGGCAGTGAAGGTTTCATGCACTTGTAGTGCTTCAAAACTGTGAGCGATAGCGTCTTCTTGTGTAGTTTGATTCATGTGCACTTTAAGTGTGATCTGTTAATCTGAAATGCTCCAGTTTCAACTACCATCTCATGTCATTGGTGTTTCAGGAACTCCGGCCTTGTTTGTGACACCATGGACAGTGGTCAAGATTTTATATGAAAACACAGAGTAAGTCTCTCAATACATGTTTTATATTAAAATAATCAGTTTAACAGACTGCTGCTTGACTCGTAAACCCTTTATTCCTTAGATGCTGGTCCATTATTAACAGAGGGTTCTGGTGGATCATAAAGGGCCCGATCACTTTATCAGTGTTAGTAAGTCAAGTTTCTCAACAACCTCTACACACTTTTCAAAGAACCATAGCACAGTCACATTGGTTACAGATATGTCATGTGGCTCCAGTAGTGCTTAATTAATTAGTTACTTTCCCCCTAATTTTCTCCATGTAATGGTTTATGCCTCGTGTTGGCATGTGATATGATGCTACTGTAGTCACAAGTATGAATGATATTAGCCATCTTCTTACTTTGAAGCATTTCCAACACACTTTTAGTCTTTTTTAATGTGCATTTCATTTAAACCTGCTTTTGTTGTATATTGCAGGTTATTTTCTTTATCTTCATTAAGATTCTGATGTTGCTGCTGTCCAAGCTGAAAGCAGATCAGGTGAAATTTACCGACTACAGATACAGGTATTTAAGATTTTACTGCTTCCCTGTCTAAATGTCAGGAAACAAGCTTGATCTTGAGAACCGTTTCCAAAGTCTTATTCTTAAACTTGTACAGCAGACTCCTGGCTTACCATTTAAATGTTAATCATGTGCAGCACAAATTCAAATGTCACCCCCACAGCTCTGACCATAAATGTCACACCACGAGGGAAAATCATGCATATAAATGTACGCACAGGTTATATAATGTTTCTTATTCCCTTAGATTTAAAAAGAGCAAAGGATAACTCCACTCTAAAAATGCTCATACTCATTCTCAATGATAAATGTATTTGTTTATGGACTTTAGCTTGGCCAGAGCAACACTGGTGCTGATTCCTCTGCTTGGAATCCATGAAGTAGTCTTCACTGTGCTGATAGACGAGTGTGTAGATGGAAGCAGTCGCTATGCTCGGAACTTTGTCAACCTCACCCTCAGCTCATTCCAGGTAACACCACTAATACAAATTATCCACCTGATGAGAATTTTATTTTGTTCTAAAACTGCATTATAACTGCTATTTGTTGCGTACAATCTTTTTTAGGGGTTCTTGGTAGCTGTTCTGTACTGCTTTGCTAATGGAGAGGTATGTTTTTCTTTTGTCAGTTACAATAAATGCAGTTTTGATATCAGGAAAATTGTATAGTAAGAACTGAAAACTTAACAAAAAAATAAATTTAAAATGCACAAGTTCTTGTTTTGTTGCCTGAAAGCTTTAAAGCTTCTTTCTTCAGTTTCTGCAGTTTAGCAGACCACATACCTGCTTGTACTTCATAATATAACCCCAGCTTGTAGTACATTAGCCTCTATGGTCTGATGTTCTCTGAGCTTCTATATTGACATATCACTGAACAAGGTAAAGACTGACAAGATAGTATCCTCATTAAAAAAAATCATGAGGCGCACAACTAATCAAAATAACACCAAAGTGGAGCGTGCAAGAACAATTGTTCACAAGGGAAAGTGGTGACCATAAACCGTGAACTACCACAGCCCCCTCGCCCCAACTAATAACACTTGAAACCAACAAATGAGATAATTGGCCGGTCAGAGGAGTGTAACGGATGCGTATAACAAATACATGGGCCATTTTTAAATGATACTAAATGTCTGTGAAGGTTCTCAGTCATCCAGGTCATCGTAGTCTAAGGTGCTTGGAAAAAAAGTGTCTGGACTTCTTTAAGTTTCTTGAAGACGTTTCATCCGAGAAGCTTCTTCAGTTCTAAGAGCAACAGTCCCACAGTTTAAGCCCTATGAGAGTGTCCCCCAAGAGGGTCATGGACCCCCTATTGATCCTCTACCTAATCACACAAGGTGTGAAAACAGATGTGGGTCACAATCAGCCGAGGTTTCGGGTGAACCCATTGTGAAACCTAGCCCCACCCTATCATGTGATTTATTGAGGTCAAATGGCCCAAGACACACAAAGATTTGTAACCCAACTTTGGTTAGAGGTTTCTAAAAAATCTTGTGAATGTGACAGCTCAAGAATTAAGTCGCCTAAGATTTTCAACTTGATGCTATTGGTGCATCTAATAAAAAATGTTGGACAAGATTAAATTGCAGTGACATTGATCTCAAGGCCAGAGATCAGAGGTTACGTTTTCTGAAAATCTTGTGATTTTAAAAAAACTTGCGTACAAGGCAGTCAGTAACTTGCAGCAACTCCAAAAAGTATAAATCCGAAGCTACGTGCCATTATGTACATGTATGTAAATATATGCCTAATGGACTGCTATAACTGGGAACCTTTATCTTTAGGTACAAGCTGAACTAAAAAAGCGCTGGCAGCTCTTCTTGTTCACCAACCACTTCAAGGTCAGGACCTGTTTTCGGGGAATGCCCCTGAAGCACCTGTGGAAATGTACTCGAGGACATCATCCGCGGTGCTCTCGGCAAAGTGACTCCTATGACGAGGGCGGCATTTCAACAATGCACCCCCACCTGCTCCAGGTGGCTGTGCACGGCAGAGGCAGAGTACTCGGAAAAGGAGAAGTTAAGGGTCAAGCGCTGAATGGCTATGATGTGACAGGACTTGAGTTCCTCACCAGGAAGAGTCTATCCAGTAGCGATGGTGAGATGACGCTTGGGGAAACCATGGAAGAGATTCTGGAAGAGAGTGAATTCTGATATACATACGTTTTCAAGATTGGATCACCAACAAGAAAACTTGTTTGTTTCAGAGCAGTGGTCCAAATCCTCAGTCCCCAGGCCTTCGCTGACTAAGGGGACACCAAGGTAGACATAACTGCACAATGGGCAGGAAGTTTAAATGTATGGAGAAGAGGTTAACAGACACCCTGTGAGAAAACGTTTGCATTGAGATTGTAATTAGAGCATTCTTCGAAATAAAATAGATTTTTTTTCATTCAGGGTGAATTTTACAAACTTGCAGTATAGAACGTGTTTACTCTAAATTCACCAGAAGACAATTTATCCTGCTGCATTCCCAGCCACTAAGATACACAAGCTTCATCCATGGCTATAAATCCATTAATCAGATTCTTATGTACTTACAGTATTCAGTGAATTCCACACAATTGCAGGCACGTAATGTTCACCTTTGATATTAGTACTCGCACAGTTAAAGTTATCCTATACACAAACAGCAGTGTTAAGCATTTCTCTGTTTTATTTACACAATATAATATGTCAGGCCAGTTATAAATATCCATATGATACATTTGGATTGAATTGTGTGTATAAATACAATGTATTTGTTGTTTTAATGTGAATATGTGCAGAATGTTTTGCAAGCTTTTCATGTTTTCTATTCTTGTGAAGCTCAAAATGTATCAAAGGTGATGTAAAGGTACAGTAAAACTATAAGATGATTTGTACATGTAGTGTCACAAAATATGATACTGATCATATATAGAAATAAAACGGCAGTTAAAGTGTGGTTGTGTGCTTCTTCTCTCACTATCTGGGCCTGAGACACTGCAGTTACATTTTCCAAACAGATTCAGTTACACTGAAATGGAATTTCATGCATGTGCTTGAAGAGTCATGTGAAGTGACACAGAGAGTGCACAGTCTCATAGTTTCATTTATTGATTTATGTTCATGGACACAAATTTCCCTTTTTCCCGTGTACACTTACATGGTAAAGGGCTGCCATGGAGACTAAAGTCAGTTTGTGAGATATAAACAAAATTATTTTTATCATGTTCACAGACATGAACTGTAGTGCTTCAAGTCTGAAAGAGCCGCACAGTCCACCCCAGGAGTCGGGAGGAGCGGTAGCGGCTTGAATCACACACAGGACCACACTTGGGGTTCTTATACTTGAACTTTATTTAGATTGGAATGAAGTGGTGACTGAAAGTAACTACATAATATGACATCAAAGCAAAGTAACCATAGAAGGATTCAAAACAACAACAAAGAAGTTAAAATTGACAAAAATTATTTTATGACGGGAGTATTCACGGTGTGCTGCATTCACAAGTCACTGAATTCATATAAGCTACAAACTCACAGCTGACACTTGTTCCTGTGTGACGTTCCTCAAATAAGTCAGAACTGACCTGGCCTTGGCTTTTGTGCTCTGATGTGGTAAGGCACTGATAAAACACACATTCCCAGACACAAACCCAGAGAATAGGTTGATCAGTGTGTTTGAATACCTACTGTAGATTAGATTAGATAGATTAGATAGAACTTTATTAATCCCTCGGGTGGGTTCCTCTGGGAAATTCGATTTCCAAAAAAGCACAGCACCGACAGAAGTTACAGAGTTACAGAATATTATATACACACACACACACACACACACACACACACACACACACACACACACACACACACACACACAACTATATAAATACAGAGAAATATAAATAAAATATACAAGGGGATAAATAGAATAAATAGGAAAAAAATAAAAATACAAGTGAATTGCACATTTCAAGTATTGAGTCTATTGCACTGTTGACTATTTACAAAAAGTATTGCACAAAGGTATTGTACAGTGAGGTGAAGAGGCACTACAGCTTAGTTGTTCCCCCCTCCTTTGTCCTCCTGTTTCCCCTCCCTCTCCCCTCCAGAGAGGAGTTAAACAGTTTGATGGCGTGTGGGACAAAGGAGTTTTTAAGTCTGTTAGTTCTTGTCTTGGGGAGAAGCAACCTGTCACTGAACAGACTCTTCTGGTTGTTTATGGCCGTGTGCAGAGGATGCCCAGCATTGTTCATAATGTCCATCAGTTTCTTTAATGTCCTTTTCTCTGCCACTGTCACCAGAGTGTCCAGCTTCATGCCGACCACAGAGCTAGCCTTCCTGATCAGTTTCTCCAGCCTGGATGAGTCCCTTCTTTGCTGTGCTGCTCCCCCAGCACACCACAGCATAGAAAAGTACTCCAGCAACCACCGACTGGTAAAACATCCTCAGGAGCTTCCTGCAGATGTTAAAAGACCTCAGCCTCCTGAGGAAGTACAGTCGGCTTTGGGCTTTTTTATACAGGTGCTCTGTGTTGCATGACCAGTCCAGTTTATTGTCCACCCACAGCCCGAGGTACTTGTACTTGTTGACCACCTCCACCTCCTCCCCCTCTATCTGAACCGGCAGTGGACCTTCTCTGGACCTCCCGAAGTCCACAACCAGTTCCTTAGTCTTTGAGGTGTTGAGTTGCAGGTGGTTTGTGTGACTCCATGCGACAAAGTTCCTCACCAGACTTCTGTACTCCTCTTCCTGATCATCCCAGATACACCCCATGATGGCCGTGTCATCTGCAAACTTCTGAATATGGCATAATTCAGAGTTGTAGCAGAAGTCAGAGGTGTACAGGGTGAAGAGAAGAGGGGACAGCACAGTTCCCTGTGGTGCTCCTGTGCTGCTGACCACAGTGTCAGACGTGATGTCCTTCAGCCTGACGTACTGTGGTCTGTCGGTGAGGTAGTCGGAGATCCAAGCCACCAGGCAGGGGTCCACCTCCATCCTGTTCAGTTTTTCCTGAAGCATACAGGGCCGGATGGTATTAAAGGCACTGGAAAAGTCAAGAAACAGGATCCTGACCGTGCCTTTTCCCCCATCCAGGTGTGAGTGGGCTCTGTGTAGGAGGTACAGGATGGCATCCTCCACTCCGACACCCGCCTTGTATGCAAACTGTAGTGGGTCCTGGGCATGTTGTACCTGTGGTCGGAGGAGGTTGAGGAAGAGCCGCTCTAGAGTCTTCATAAGATGTGACGTCAGTGCCACCGGTCGGAAGTCATTCAGCTCATTGGGCCGGTTCTTTTTGGGGACCGGGACGATGCAGGATGTCTTCCATAGGGCGGGCACTCTCCCCAGTCGCAGATGTAACAGGTTTGGATTTTTCCCCCTAAATAATAAATACCTTCATTTAGAAACTGCATATTGTGTTTATTTGTGTTATCTTTGTCTAATATTCAAATTTGTTTAATGGTCTCAAACATTTAAGTGTGACCAACATGCAAAAAAAGAGGGAAAGCAGGAAGGCAGCAAATACTTTGTCAGTGTTTGTACAGTAACATGTAACTTGGCATTAGTGGAAGAATAGAAGCTAGTTATTTTGCCTCTTGTCTATTATATTTCTCCCTTCCTTTCTTTTATGTGCCTTTTTTTAACTCTTATGTGTATCCATTCAGTCTGAGCCCAGATTTAGGCCTCTTACCACCAATAAATGTTGCTGACAGCCAACATAAGTGGCATTTCTTTTAGTAGTTCTAGCTGTTAATTACATCGCCCTCAGCACAAAATCCAATTTGCACCAAATTTCATACAGTTCTGCTCCAACAGTTATAAAACAGCCAGCACTCAGCATCAGTTCAGCACCATCTACGTTTAAGTGGTTTCAGATCGTTCCTTCCAGCTATAATTTCCATCAGATTTTAATCATAAAGAATGACGGTGCTACACCTGATTTACACCTACTTTCCTATAAATCTTGACACACCTTCACTTTGCCTGTAGCATCACCCTCCATGGTGCAACCATTTTCATCAGAGGTTTATCATTCCATAAACTAGCATTACAAACATGTCTGCAGAAATAGCTTTCTGTTCATTCACAAGTGTTCCTGTGGGCTGAGAACATGAAAAGCAACAACAAAAAAACATTAACAACAGAGAAGGCCCAGCAAGAGCCATGGTATACATACAGGTTACCCAAAATAGTTAAAGCCGGAAAAGTCATCATGAACTGGGCATAGCAAAGTGACAACTTTGCTATAGGAAGAGGAATCTTGCAGATTTTGTCAACCTGCAAGTCCACAGACAATTAGTCTGACACAAATGACTGACAGTTTGTTCATCTAAATACACCCCAGTACATGTGGGCACAGTTCAGTGCATAAGTCTTGCACCATGGCTAAATCAATAGCCCTGGATGCATAACGCCCCCAACGAAAAAAATTCCCTTCCCTCTGGTAAAGTCTGTGTAGGTTTGACTAGATGGTTTTGGATACCCTGGAAATGCTCTCTAGGCTTCTGGTACAGGTTCATGTGCTTGTAAAATTGCACTCTTCAAGTATTTGTAAATTAGACCTTGGGAAACAGGGGAAAGCAAGCCCCCTGTGCCTTACTTACTAAACTGCAACATTAGTAGCAGTTTAGTAGCTTTACGCTCAAACCTAGCAAAGTAAATATCAACATCTGCCTCAGAAAATACAAGAGTCACATTGCTATTTTTAATGAAGGTAAATGGTTATAAACACCCTGGTGCACCAGGAATCATAGCATCAGAGGCTTTAACCACTTAAGTGCCAACTTTCTCCCTCTTGTCTTTCTGAAGACATGCTAAACACACTCTCAGTCTAGCATCCACCCAGGCAGCTAAGATAGAGCTTTTACCCTCTGATGCTCATTAGCAAACAGAATGACTGGTTAGTGGCGTTAAATGACTGGAGAATCCTACAGGTGGCAGTAATGCATCGTTCTGGATGTTAGCTGCTGTTAAGCATCAAAGAAGAAGAACTGCACGCTAAGCTACAAGCACAAAATCAGATTGTTATATGCACACAACTTAAAATGCAACAACACCTTTCCACAGACCTACCTGTCTTCCAGAGCAGGCTTGAGACATCTTTATAGACAATTTCAGCTTGTTGAGAATAGATTCCTTAATATACATCAGAGTTAAAGAGAATATAGTTTGGGATTGCTTTTAATATTACAATATGGCAGTTAATGGGTATACAAAATAGAAAATAGGCCTGGAATGGGAACAAAGAACTGGGGTACAGGGCAGAAGGACAATCAACCCCCACCCCCAGGGCAGGAAGCAAGAGTTACTGAGGGTGAGGGGCAGACCATTGCCAATGGACACTACCTTAAAAGGAGATGGGGGTCAGCACCCCCGGCCACTGTACCTGGGGGTGTTTACTGTAGGAGTAGGTGACCAGAGGTTATAACTGCAACTGCTGTGTGGAATTCTTTAGATCAGCCTTTAGAATAGGACTGCCGTGTGCTGATCTCCAGATGCATCTGTAAGGAAAATGGGTCATAAAAGGATTGTGTAAAACATGGAAACATCTCTGCGTGATTTCTACCAAGACAAACAGAATCGGAAAGAGAGGCCGGCGTTGTCCCTTTTCACAAGCTTTACATCATGTTCATTTTTTTCGTCTTGTGAAGGTTTGCCAGTTTAAGGATTAGTCAGGGGTAGCTGGTAATATGTACGTTATATTTATTGAAAACAACTCTTTACCACATTTACCATACATACCAATGTTCTGAATTATAGGCGCTTGAAGTACACAAGGGGGGTTGTGTACTTTAAGTGCCTATTAAATATACTAAAGTAATGGTGTAAAACAAATCTGGCTGATTTTGAGGGGGTCAGATAGCAGGCCACCACAGGGTGCTGCTCACTTTAAAACATATAAAGCAGAAATGATGGTTCTGAAACTCGTAATTTTAAAATCCACTGTAAAGTCTCCATCAGAATAAAATATTACAGCTTTTACAGTAATATTTCAGAGGTCAGGATTATTGTACTTCCTGTTTCTGTTGATTATCTATTTCCTGGATTAGACAGAGTAAGCAGTAAACAGCGTCTCATTAACCATTGTGGATTAGTTGAAGCAGAGCACGCTCACTACACTGGGATTAGATGCTGGAATTAATCACACAGCTTTAAGGCAATCTGGTTGAGGAACCCACACACATATATACATAATGATGGTTTTAAGATCACCGCAATGCAAAGAAGGAATCACAGGGCTTCAGCGTGGCACTCACATCACAGAGTCATGCAGGACTTATAAAGCGGAAGCAGCTACACACACTAATGACACTGTGGCAAAGTAATCCTACTCCAGAAGGAAACCAAACACAGCATTACACTGCAGTATGTGATTAAAACAGCTTTCCCTATTAAATCAGTCGAAATGAAGCAAACAAATGAAGCATTTAGAAGTTTTCTCAGGGGGATGTTGTTTCACAATTAAACTAAATGACACAGCCAGGAGAAACTGCAAGACCACTCTAAAATTGTTGTAAGACAAAGTTCTTAATTAATAACAACAGAGACCAAATATTTCTCAGCATTTCCTTCCATGGTTTAGAAGAAGAACATGTAGGTTAGCTTTTGAATTGATTCTTTCTCTCTGTGCCTTTGTGACTTTCCTCTTAGTGCTCTAGTTTGCTTCAAAGACATGCATGGTATATTAACTGGTGCATGTGAGAGTGTGAATGCTTGTTTGTCTCACTGTGTTCACCCGAGGGGAGAACAGGACGGATGGATGACTTTATGCTCTTGTCTTTGAGTTATTTTCTAAGCCTGTCGTTCGTAATTCATACACTGTATTCTGTGCATGCTTGGTTGTCAGATGATCATTGTTTTTTAAATAACTCCCAGACGTCTTCTTCCTCTTATTCCTGTGTATCTCAGGTAATGCTGACCGCATCCTATTAGTCATTGCTGGCACCAGACATCAACATGGGGATGATTACGTGAAATAGGGTTTATTTGTGTTTAAGCTTGTGGCTTTATTGACTTTGCTGACAGTGCTATGCTGCTATTAGCAGGATGACTGGATACCAGCAACTAAATGTGGGGGAAAGAGTCTTGTTTGTGTTGTAAAGTGTTATATAACATTAGGTTTCATGTTTTCATGATGTCCATTGCACTTTTTCTATTCAAATAACTGTTGATAATATAATAACTTATTGCAGCTGCTGCTCTATTAATAATATTTACGTATCCGAAAGGATGCACCCATAGATCAGCACCATTCTTTTTTGTTTCCAGTGACTCACGTATATTGACTTTTGTAAATCAATCACAATGTGTAAGCAGGATAAGAAGACTATGGATAAAAATGCAGTGTCGTGCATTTAAGTTGGACACCTGGTACTACCTGCTGATAAGACCCTCACGTGTAGTCATCTATTTATGTGCATCTACAGCATTAAAATGTGTTATATTGATGAGTATTTATGTATTCATGGTCTTCCAAATTTCACCTGAGGGTTTTTGTTGCATATGTACATCATGTGACTTATAATAACGCCCCTGATTTGCGCCAATGACCTTACAGCTTGAGTCACGGTTTTATACCTTCTCCTTCCGGTTTATCAGCTGATATAAGCCGCCCCCTTTGTGTTTGTGCCGTGACATCATGGCAGGGTCATCTGCGCAGAGTAGCACAGCGGAGCGCATCGGATACATAAGCAGAATCGAGAGCTTCAGCGCTTGTCACCGTCTTCACAGGTACATCGCCTCCATCCCTCCTCCGTTAGGGAGGAGAGTCGTCCCGAAAGCGGGTTTATTTCAAACACCTTCTTAAAGCACTCACACAGAAGTGCGCCGAATCAAAGTAGCTTTCACCTGGTGGCGCAGGGTTTGCGTTTGACGTGTACTGAAGTGTGTTTTTACAAGAGCGAGTGAAATCCCGTGTGTCGTGGATGGAGGATCGTGGAGAAGTGAAGCGCGATGATTAGGATACTGAATAAGTGTGATGTGGATTGTTTGGAGCAGGGGGAAGTCACTGACACCCGTGTTCTTGCTCTTTAGCGGATTAAAGCTTTTGGTGTTTGCGGCATTCTGCTTAAACTCAGAGAAAGACTCGCGTGAATATCCACTCATGCTGCATTTACGTGCAGTGGGCTCTGTCGAAAACGAGCCTATCCAAAGATTAATTGGAGACGACTTAATTAGATCTAGATCACAGGTGTCAAACTCCAGGCCTCGAGGGCCGGTGTCCTGCAGGTTTTAGATGTGTCCAGCTGATTTAAACGGCTAAATTAGCTCCTCAACATGTCTTGAAGTTCTCCAGAGGCCTGGTAATGAACTAATCATTTGATTCAGGTGTGTTGACCCAGGGTGAGATCTAAAACCTGCAGGACACCGACCCTCGAGGACTGGAGTTGCCCACCCCTGATCTAGATCAACAGTTTATGCTGTGCTAATAAATGTCTTTTACTATATTGTTTGGTGTACAATTCTGTTGTTGTTGTTAAGCAATAACACGTTACCTGGTATACATCTACATAATGTGGCAGTTACACTGTTAAAAATCAAAATACTTTTTGTCATCTCTTTATACTACATGACTGTTAGAAATGCACATTAACGAGCTTTTGACTGTCTTGGCCAAAAGGCTTTCCTGACTATTCCTTCACATCTCATTCAGCATTCACCTGAGTGATGAGGAGAATAAAGAAGTGTACGGAAAGTGCAACAATCCCAACGGTCACGGACACAACTACAAAGGTTTGTCACACTCCTTCCCTTAAACGAACTATATTAGGAGTGTAATGCTCTTCATTCATCGCTCTCGTTTCTCTCTACAGTGGAGGTAACCGTGCGTGGAAAGGTATCTGCAACATTTTTGTGAGGAATCCATGTCACCCTAGTAATAAATAGGAAAACCTGTTTCAGGAACAAGTGTGTTTTCTGTGTATGTTTTCAGATTGATGCTAAAACTGGTATGGTCATGAATCTGACTGACTTGAAGAAATGTATCGAGGTAACTTTTTTTTTTTTTTTTCCTTAATGAAATTTAAAAACTGGCTAATTGTTACTCAAAAAAACAGACTTGTTTTGGACTGTTTAGCTTGATAAAAGCTGTTTTGGATGCTAAGATTCATTTAATAATTCAGTTTTTATTAACAATTTGATAGTAAATAACTCAGTTACTTATGTGCTAATTAAAATTAATATTGTATAGTTTTAACTGTTGTAAATATTAACTGGTTTATAGACGGTTTTCATTATGTTAAGTTGGTTTGTGCACTACTTCTACAACATGCAGGCTAAAATTGGCATTTGTTAGTTTTACACGGAACATTTAGGGTGACATACATTAGCTTTGTATAGAACAAACTCTGAAGTTGGTAACTAACTGCCCAGTTGGTGTACAGTCTTTTGAAACATTTTAAATTAAAAACAGTGCTTCCCCTGCAGGAAGTAATCATGATTCCACTGGACCATAAAAACCTGGATAAGGATGTTCCATATTTTACTACTGTTGTCAGGTGTGTACCCTTTCAGGCTATTGTCACCGGTCTTATTACAGATTTATTTTATTTTATTTATTTATTTTTTTTCCTCACTGAAACTTTTTCATCTGCCCACGTAGCACAACAGAGAACGTGGCTGTTTACATCTGGGACAACATGGTGAAGGTTCTCCCGCCCGGCCTGCTCTATGAGATCAAGATTCATGAGACCGACAAGAACGTGGTTGTGTATCGAGGAGAGTAGTGAAGCAGTGTTTGGTTTAGTAGCCCTAAAGTGCCATTCCTTTCTACTTATTTTAGGCTAATTGTTTACGGACTGACTTCACTCTGGTCACACGTAGTTTGAAAGTCTTTTAGACGTTGTTCCTTTTGCACAGCAAAGATTTCATAGATACTGCCATGTATATTCTTGTAAACACAATCCTATTTATGATCTCATCATTTTGAGGAAAATTTGCCGCAAAGGAGAGAACAGAAGCCTGAAAAATGTGGTTAAAAAATAAACTGTAAAACATATTGTAGACTGAATTCAATTAAATAAAAATTGGTTCTCACTGGTGGTTTTGGGCCTCGTTAGACATGGTTTACACAAGAGGAGGTCTGACCTCGCTCCAGAGGACAGAGAAATTTAATGAACCAAATTCAAAAGTAATACCGGTGAAGCAGACCTGACCAATCAGAAGCATTCTGTGTTTCATGCTAGTATTAACAAATGGTTAAATTACCAGAAGTCTGATATTTACATGTCATTTGGCATTTATATGAAAATAAGTTGTGAACAGCCTAATAAGATGTTCTCAGTCCAACAGTGACATCTAGTGGAATAAAATCATCCCTCTCAGCTCGGTGGATTAGACCTAACTTTTTCAGATGAGTAGAGCTTGGATTTTATTTTCAGATGACGGGTTTGAGTCAAGAGGTACAGAATTCAAGATGTTGGAAATCTGTTTCCACAGTCTGTAAAGTCATCGGTAGCTGTTGGCAGTGGTTGATTTTCTGTGTTTTGTGAAGTCCAAAGTCAACACAGCAGCTTAGCAGGAGCTTTGAGAGCTCTTGTGTGCATCTGTGTGATAGTGAATCCAGCTGAACAAAAGAAATCAGTATCTGGCTGCAATGCTAAAACTACTGCAGGACCAAATGGTTCGCTGACCACATTAATACTGTATGGAACTGGCCAACTGCCTCACCTGACCTGAACCCCATCCCCATATATATGGAGTATATATGGGGAAAAGGCCCCAAACAAAAAATGCAGAAAGAGCTGATGGCAGCTCGCCATAACGAACCACAACGACGCAGTAATTCCTGCTAAAGGAGACTTGACCAAGTACTGAATATTTAAATTTGAATATTTATAAGGAGGTACACGTCTGTCATTTTAACCACTTGATGTCAGTAAAGAGCTGCACATTTCTTAGAGGCTATGGCACATTTGCACCGGGATAATAAGTTTACCACAAAAGGTTGGGGAGGGGTGATATGAGCTCATATTTTCTGCTCCCACAAAACTTACCAAAATGAAAGTGGTCGCTGTCCTTTCATCTCAAACAGCATTATTGTCATAAAACCTGGATTGTCTTTATTTACATACCTGCAAAAGTCACACCAAGTCACCGGTTTCAAGTAACGTTTGTGAACTTTTAAGTTGTCTCAGATCAAAGGCATGGAAATTAAAAATGCATGCTATATGTTGCTGTGTAATGTTAATGCTTCATATTTGGATGCAGAGAGCTTTCAGATTTGGTTTGTGAATCATAGCTTCAGGCAGCTAAAATATTAACAAGGATGACTTTTTGCTGGTGTGAAAAAGATGACTGTTTGTTCAAACCTGAGTGTCTTGTCTTTTTTAGATCCCATCTGATCCCTGAGGATCAGAGGATTGAGGTGCCGTCAGCTTGTCTGATCTCCTAACTTTATATAGTTGCTATTATGAGTAAGTCATAAATTTAAAGCCATCAGTCAACCTACCAGCAGAAATTGAGACCATACACTGTTTCTTTGATTTGATGTGCTCAGTCTTTTTTAATTTGTGCCTCCAGGATGTCAGGATTCAATAGGACACCACATTTTGGTGACTTTGAGAATGTTATTGAGGAGAGTAATAGGTCAGACTCCTAAATGACCTTTTAAAGCTGATGCTTTTTATTTTTATATTGCTTAAAAATCCAAGAATGTGGAACAATGTGAATTGAGGTTTGTAGCCTTGAAAGAAGTAGTAAAAGTATAGGTGACATTCAGCACTACTGTATCAGGCATTTTCTTTTTTTTTTTTTTTAAGTGATCCTGTTTACAAAAATGCTGGACTCTAAAACAATTTGAAACAGAAATATGTTCAGTTATATGAAATTTACTGAATGTGTATAGGGTCCAGATAAGCCAGGATGTAAATGAAATCTTCTGTGTGGGCTTTCCAACATTTCTGGAAGCATAGTTGCAAAAGAAAGCAGCCTGGTAGTTCAGGCCTTGCAGGAGGAAATATCAGGGTGAATGTTGTGTGTGCTCTGGTTTGTCCTTTTTTCCCCAAAAACATGAAAAGTCAAATGGAAGAAGCAAAAAGGGAGGAAAGAAAGTTAATGTTATAAATATGAACCCGTATTAAGTTTTTCTACACATTTTGAAACTCACTAACCATAAATATTTTTAAAATTTGACAGGCCATAGACTAAAATCTACGGATACGGAAGACGATTAGGGCCACAATTTTTTATTTTTTCCCCCAGTATTCTGAGAAGAAGAAAAGAAGTTGGATCGACCGTGCGTGCACGGCGCTAATGCGTTAATGAGCTTACCACGCTAACGCGTTGACGCCGTTACCATGCAGCCCCACGCACGGGTTGATCTGCGCTAACTTGCTAACGGAGATTTGCCGCGTTAATGCAGTTATGGCGTTAACGTCATTTTAACGAGATTGACACTGACAGCACTAGTTATGAATACATTTTCTTTTTTTTTGGTTTGGTCTTGTTGTATTTATCCGTGGCACCTTAAAGGCCGGTCCATGAAAATATTGTCGGACAAGAACTGTGGTGCAAAAAAGGTTGGGGATCGCTGGCCTTCAAAGCAGATCGAGGTTAAGCTGTAAAGTGACTAAAGGACAGTACAGAATTAATTTCCTCTGATCTGTTGGATCATCTGCTGAGCTACGATCACATTAAACCAGCTTTGTCTCACGAAGAACATTGTACCATAAACACCTCGTCTCAGGTTTTCATATTAAAAAACAGAAGTGACAATGGTGGGTGTACAAAGTAGTTTGACCTTTTAACACTCAACCCTCTATTCAGATATGCTAACTTCAGGCTCCAAAAAGCCAACAACCTTCTATCAGGAACCTTGGTGTAACTTTTGACTCAGCTCTGACTTTGGACACTCATGCAAATTTATTGGTTCGCTCCTGTTTTTATCATTTAAAAAATATTGCTAAGCTGAGTCCTGTTGTTTCACGCTCAGATCTAGAAATGGTCATCCATGCATTTGTTTCATCTCGTTTGGATTATTGCAATTCTTTGTTCACTTGTTTAAGTAAAGCCTCTGTGGATCATTTGCAAGTTGTTCAGGACGCTGCCGCAAAGCTTCTGACCAAATCTTCTAAATCCTCCACGTTACACCTGCGGATCCAGTTGCACCGGCTCCCCATAAAATTCAGAATCCACTTCAAGATTTTGACTTTGACATTCAGGGCTCTGCATGGACAAGCACCAACCATGTGAAGCACTTTGTGATTTTTGTCTTGAAAGGTGCTATACAAATAAAATTTTACTTTACTTACTTACTTTACATGGTGGTGACCAAAATGCTAATACTACACGGTGATCGTACCCATCGACACCAATAGTAACAATCCTTTGTAAACTGACTATCACTATTACTTAATGTTAAAAGCTTTGAATGGAGCCAGGCTAGCTGTATCCTGTGGTTCCTGTGATTTTGTGCACTAAATCTGTTTCCATCTGCAACACACATTTACCCACACAGATTAAATCCAGTGTCCCACTTTAATGGTTTCTAGTCTGATCCCTTTATTGTGTTTGTGAACTGAGACCACAAAATGTGTGAAGTGTCTCTGGATGAACAGACACAGTTTAAAACAAGGAGCCTCTTCTTGTTTCCCTACCAGAGTTGTAATCTTTGTGTCAAGATTCAGCCGCCGACTCAAACCTTTAATTAATAAAATTTCATAAACATGTGTCATGCACAGGCAGATGACCTGCTATAAACAAGCCAGAGCAAGACTTTAAGA
Source organism: Haplochromis burtoni (assembly GCF_018398535.1). Lineage (NCBI taxonomy): Eukaryota > Metazoa > Chordata > Actinopteri > Cichliformes > Cichlidae > Haplochromis > Haplochromis burtoni. The sequence continues at coordinate 1,744,994 of NW_024582432.1, forward strand.
GCAGAAGTGCCACCTCTTTACTCTGATTCCAGATCAGACTCAGCCTTTTGTACTTCACCTCTTTGCTTGATTCCAGTAAGCACTCGCTGATCTGAGATCTGTCAAAAAGCCTGGAATAAGAACCTGCTTCTTTTATAGCAAGTGGGTAGATACAGAACAAATCAAACTATAATTACATGTCATAGAGTGCAGCTGGATTACTGCAATTAACAGGTAAAGCTAGTGATTATCCTCCTGTTTCATGGAAAAGTATTTTTTGCTACATTTTAAGGCCCTCTTTGCTTTTCTGTTTAAACACAAGCAACTGTGTGCCTTATTTATATATGAACTTAGCCCAAAGTAAGGCAGATGAGTCGGATTACATCCCCTAATTATCTTTGCAAATGTAAATAAAGATACTATAAATGCGCAAAGCTCACAGTGTGTTAGCATGGATTTAACATATTTTTTGGTGCTGTGATGTTCAGGTAGTAGACTTTCACTTGTTTGGCTGTGCATCTTACTACATCTTTCCGAAACAGCTCTTATTTATACTCTTTAATCTCTGCCACAGATTAGCTCAACAACACAGCACAACACAAACAAGTGCTCTGCTAAAAGCTTTGGATCAGAACGCTTAGGTAATAGCAAATGGCCTGGTGCTTACGTGGCACTTTTCTACTCTACCTGTGAGACTTTAAGGCACTTTATACAACTTGCCTCGTTCACACAATCACTTTTTTCTGCTGAACTCGATCTGCCGTTCACATGTATGCGTCTCTTGCCCAATGATATTTGGCATGCAGACCGGAGCCGCCAAGGATCAAACCACCAACCTTCCAAATAGTAGATAACCTGCCCAACTTCCTGAGCTACAGCCGCCCTTACAACAGGCTGTCTCACTTCCTCATTATGTAGTGCAGTTATGTAAATCCAAGGCGGATTCCTGCAAACAGTCAGTAGAAGGTTTGTTTTATTTGATAAGTGATATTTAACAATTTAGATCTCAGTGAATGAGATAAATGTGTCGAATGTGTAGCAAACTGTTGTAAAAGAAAAGCTTCTGAAACACCATTCAGCAAAACACTAAACATTTCTAACTCAACCACATACTAATTGTTTACTTGCCCCAATCTCTTTCCTTACCACTAGGAGACTAGGAATCTTGTACATACCTCAAAGATGTTTATCACATTTTGACATTGGAAAACCATGGTTTGTCAAAATGGGACATGAATTAAAACATGTAAAAAGAGTATTTCCTACTCCTTTTTCTATAAAATTGGTTAAAAATAGTTTGTGCTCATCAAATATTTGTGCTTCTTTGTGGAACTTTGCTTGAGAAAAGGTAGCTAGCTAGTTAGCACGATAGTTGCAGAAAAACAATGAGTTGTTGCTTGAGTCATCTTGCATCATCCTGCACATAGAAAAGTCTTTCTTCCTTGTCACGGTAATGTATGATCTTGTTAAATGCTATATCTGTTTTGACGTTTACTGCCATGATGCCAGGTCTCTCTTGGAAGTGAAATTTGGATAAATGAAGAATTAATAACTAGACAATATAATGACCGCATTGTCATCTTTAAAATTTCTTAATCTTGAACATAGGAAGCCATTTGCCTCATTTGAGAAGCAGCAAACCTACAAGTTGTCAGCTAAAGCGTAATGTATGGTCCCACAAATGTCCCTGTCTGCATATGCAATAGAGACTGACTTAAGACAGAAATAAACAGAGAGGAATTTCCACCCACCGCAAACGTGTTCCCATGCTTTTCTCCAAAATGCAAACTGAACTTGGTTGCTGAACTTGGTCAGTCAAATGCTGGTTGGAAGAATTGAACAGTGAGTCAACTCCGAGGCATTCCCTGGACAGCCAAGAGATATAATCTCACCAGTGTGCTCTGGGTCTACCCTGATAGCCTCTTTATGATAGGATATGGCCTGAACACCTAACCTGACTCTTTTTGATGTGGAGGAATAGCGGCTCTACTCTGAGCCCCCCTGGAATGACTGAACTCTTCATCTCTAAAGGTAGCCAGCCACCCTCAGGGGAAAATACTGTACTATTCACTGAATAAACACATTCAGAACCAATCATTTGGAGCAGGTAAGGTTGGAAGCATGAGTTAGACAAAGTTGAGCACCATATAAACCAAACAAGCTGGAAGATGCTAAAATCTTTAGCTTAGCAGAGCTCAAGAGTTAATGATCATTGTCTTCAGGCTTGTCATTACACATTGTTGTTGGATTCAGTCAGAATATATTAGTATTTCCACTAATATAAATGTAAAAACAAACAGAAATGTGACTTTTTACTCCATTTTGTAGTATTCATTCCACCTCATTCATTTCTGTATTTTATGTATATAAGTTTAGATTCGTTATTTATAGTTGGTTTACATAGCTTTGTGTATGTATG
>NW_024582432.1:1747447-1809947 GCF_018398535.1 Haplochromis burtoni
CTGCACATATACTTGGCCAATAAACACGATTCTGATTCTGATTCTGATTCTGATAAAGGTAAAAAATAAATTCACTGTGACATACAGTATATTTTTTTATGAGCACAGGATCAATTTCTTGAGCTTTGCATGCATGCTGACATCCACTTGACTGTGAGTCAAGCCATAAGCCAAACAATAGACAATAAGCCTCTAAAAAATCCCAAGTTTCCCTGCCAGCTTGATTAAAAACTTCGGGGATCTGTTCTTTTCATGCCCACAAGATGAAACAAGATAAATTACCCACTGCTGTCATTTTCCCTGTGTTGCAAGGTAAACATATCATTTTGTGCATGATTTCCTCCTGCCTCCAGCCAATAGGTGCAACAGATCTTTATCCAGCAAATGACACACACACAAAAATACACAGGGGGTATTTATTAAGTTATTAAAGTAGTTTCATTAATAAATAAGTAATAATAAAATATATGCATGAATTATGAAGCTATTGCAGGTCCTAGAGACTTCCAATTAGCAGATAAATGAGAATATGAAAAGTTCAGTCATAGCCTGAAGTTTGTGAATTACTTGTGTGAGTACCAGAAATTTTTACTTTTAACTTTTTTCCTGCAATAATCCAAAAAATACAAAAAGCATTGTACATGCATTCCTTACAATGTGACGCTGCTTTTTCATGGTATTGTTACAACTTTAATTTACAACTTCTGGCATGGGGTTTTTTCACCATTAAAATTCAGTATTTGTTATTTTAAAAACAGAAAATAATAATGTCACATGCACAACACAGTTTGGTTGCAAATGAGCCACTCTGTAGTATGTGTGTGCTACATTGTTGCGGTAAAAGCTGCCAGTCTGTCTTCTTTTGTTATGCCTTTGTCAGAAGGTGGCGTCGCTTTGAGCAAAGAGGAGAAATGTGTGCATGTGTGGAATCAGGGTTTAGAGCGGCGTGGGGGTGTTCAAGCTTGTTTTTTGTTTGCTCGTCATCTCCCTCCCTCCCTCCCTCCCTCCCTCGGGGTCAGGTAGCATGCATAGCACTCTCACACACACTCCCACAGCTTCAAGAGAGCACACACACATTCTTCACTATCTACCCAGAACCTGCTTGGGTGAAGACAGCATGTGCGTCTGTGAGCTGTGAGGATGGAAAAGAGAGTGTGTGTGATCCAGACTGACTTCCACCAGTATAGACCCACCATTGCTCTCCACAACAGACCCCTGGCACATGTAAGAAAAATGCCTCTTTTTCTCTGGCACTACATGTTTTCCTTCTTCACTTAATCTTTGCTTATTCATTTTTTGCAGACTTTGTGTTATTTAATCTCTCCCGGTTAGTTTTCTTTCTGGCACTGTGCTTCCACCATGATGCAGGGCTCTTCCTTGTTCCAGGCCCACACCTCTAGAAAAGAGGGTCCTTCATTCAGCAGGGGGCATCAGAGTGTATAGGATCATTTGTGACACATAGTGTATGTGCTTTTCAAGTTTTTTTTAATTTACTTTAAGAATTTCCATGTTTCAGGATTAGTATCATTCTTAAAGTTTAAGCTTTGAGTAGCTAAATGTGTAGTTTTTCCTCTTCTTCTCACAAGCTCACACATACATTTCAGTGGAATGCAAACACAGACAAGCATCAGAAAGCCTGAGGAGACTAAAACAGGGAGTTTCATTTGCTTGCTCACTGATTTAAGGTACTGCTGAAGGATCAATTACAACCACTTAGAAAACATTGGAAGATTTGAAGATTTAAAGTAAAGAGTTTTATGAGGAGATCAATACAACTCCAAACTACTGAACTGGAGCCAGGTAGCAACTCCAGAGTTCCCCTTAAACTCACTGACATCATTCTATATGGAATTAATTACTAATATTAAATGATATCAATAATGAAAAACAGTAAAACAAAGTGTCTGTGAAGATCATGGTAGTCTATGGAGCTGAAAAAGAAAAGTGTCTGTTTCACCTCTCAGTTGATGGAGAGTCCCAGATTTTTAAGCCCTATTGGGAGTGTCCCTAAGAGGGTCGTGGACCCTATTGATCCCCTGCCTGATCACATGAAAACAGTTGTAGGTCACTATCAGCCAAGTAAAACAAAGTATTAAATGTGACAGCAGGGGCATGTACTGCAGCCTGCCAGCAGGGGAGCATCACAAGATTTTGAACCTCTTTTGGGGAGCTGTCATGTTGTGCACCTTTATGTTAATGTATACTATCTATGGCGTGTGTGGATATTAAAAGATAGTCAAATGATATGAAGTAATGTAAGGCTGTACTTTTGATGATGGCTACTGCAGAGTAACTGATTACCATTGTAACTTGCCCATCACGGATGATATACAACTCTGTGACCTAGACCATGGTGGCTCTTTCAGCTGGCTGGTTCCTGTCTCTCTCAGTAGTTTCACATGTAGCAGCTGGGTCTGTCAGCAAAGACACAAAAAGCTCGGTGGTTTTCTTCTTTGATGATGGTGCATGTGGGTCATGCGGCTCAGACGGGATACTTTGTTTCTTTGTGTGCGTTTCCTCCTAAATTGAAAGGAATCCCACTGATCCTCAGATAATGTTATGTTTAGGTCTACACACTTCAAGGTAACTACAGTCAGTGTTGTCTATAATCCATCCAACTGTTATGCGGTCCAATAATGTAAGGTATTTCAAATCAACCTTATCGGGACAATAACTCACAAAGAAAAGAGCAGAACTTTGTACTGCGCAGCTCTTCAGTGTAACTACATGATGACAGTCATATCACTGATATAATTTATAAGCTGGTATTATTGGACCTGACCTGCAGTCAGTTGACCACATGAGTGTAAGTGAGCTATGAGGTGCTTCGCTGATCAAAGGCTTGCTGTACCTCCCTCCGCGACCTGGATCCAGAGTTCAGCCAGAGGCCAGGCTTCGCTCTGTGGTCCATTTATCTGGGAGCAATTTGGATGCTGAGGATTGTTTACTGTACAGAAATGCTCTGTTTGCAGCAATAAGCTAACAATTCAAGGACGACACACACCTGGATAAGAAGCACCCAAACACAGTAGATGTGCATTAAGTATCACTGAGCTTTAGAGCTACAGGTTTTTGCTTAAGCTCTGGGTCTGCAGTCACAGTCTTACCTGTATACTGCAGTGGTCAGTAGCACTGCAGATGAAAGAAAGAATAAAGTGCATTCATCAAAGTCGCTCTGAGTAAAACTTAGATATACGTCATGTGTTTTATCTCTTGTCAGACACACATGTATAAAGACAGATGTGATTAATCCCAGTCCTCACTGTCTGTTAGGATCTTTTCCATTTACACACTGTGCTATTACCTTTAGCTTACTAGAAAAACTAACTTTAATGATTTTTTCTACTAAATAATGGGCCATTATCACACAAACCTTTACGTTTTATTAACAGAGGAATGATTTAATGTGCACATTCATTGAACAGCCTGAAATTAGTCATTAAGGCTCACTATAGTAAAACAAAAACATATTAAGAGCTGGCTATTTAGTGGTTGTTAGTGGCATTGCAGTTTGCCATACTTACAAGTTAACTGGTTCTTAATTATGATCTCACTAGGGACTGTATTACTAGTTTTAATGCATTGTTACTAAGAACCTCCCAGCAATGACTTTTGCTCAGGCACATTTTGAAGACTAACTTTATAATTCCTGAAGTTTTGTTTTGCACCTACATATGCAAATATAAAAGATATTAATTTCTTTTTTTATGGATATTAGTGATGAATGATTAGACTTAAACATTAAAGGTGATGGACATCTCTGCTGAGGTTTTAATATTAAAAAAGATCAAAATGATCTTCAAATGCCGACTTTACCCAAAATTTAGAATTAGTTCTTTTTTTCCAAAGGCTTGAAAGTAAACCGACTATCACTTGCATCCTTCTGTCCAAGCTCACACTCTGTTAGTCTTTGACTCTTTATGCTTCAATAAGTGACAGGATTTTTCTTTGCATTTAGCACCTGCCTGTGCAAAGGTGTTCAATTAAAACTGAGCATTAACTAAGCAGCTTTCAAAGCTTCAAAGCATGATCCAGAGTTTGCATGATGATTTTATTACTTTTTTCCTGAAATAGTTTGGCTGTTGCCTACTTGAGTAATGTGAATATTAACAGGGATAACACACAGGCATGGTAACTATTGGTGGTAACTACTAAAGAGTAACTATTATGGCTGTTCTTATTTTCTGCTACACATTATATTATTACAAATATTAAACATAGTTACACAACTAGAGGTCAGCACACGTATGCAAGCAATCCCTGTACGCAGACATTTTTTTCTTGGATGTTAATGATGGTAATAAGAACAGTAGCCCCGCCCACCTGCAATCTTCTGTTTAAAAGTAGCAGCCACTCAAAAGAAGGTTTAGTCAGGGAGGGGGTTTGTCTCAGAAGACAAGGAATAAGTTAAATAGGATTATTTTTGAACTGTGAATCAATATAAAAGTGGAAATGGATTAAGAATAGAACAACAGAATAAGTCCCCTTTTCATATTCATAGTCGTCGGTTGACTTCAAAGTATATTCAGGGAGTGCAAACAATTTTTACAGCACTGCGAATCAGATGGACACTTGGAAAGTTTTTTTTCTGAGACAAGAGGTGCAGAAACACCTCAGAGCTTCAAGTGAAAACATGAAACCTTTGCTCAAGTGTAATCCCCGGCCTTCACACAAAGCGGGAATGCGCTGCAATAAAGAGAGTACTTTATTTGTGCAATATCAACAGTGGTGCTGGCATAAGGGGTTAATCCCTGTGATCATGCTAAAGGTGAACCATTGATGTGTCATATTTGTCTTCCTCTTCTTTTTTTGGCATCGGCGTGCAGATTGAAGCTAAGTGAGACATTAAGTCCCGCACTGACAGGTGAAGGTATTGTGTGTTTAACCTGACTACAGGCAAAAGGAAGTTCAGGTGTGTCAGGCGATACACATGTGCTAAACCGTGTTTGGACAACGTGGTAATTATCGGCACACACTTTAAGAAAGATGATAATGCCCTTACTACTTTCCCTGCTGACGAACTGTACAGTTTGTCAGGCATGAGCAGTGAACTGGCTGTCAGATCTCTGACAGCCCAACTAATGACAGCTCTTTTTCAGATACCAGCACTCAAGCAGCAACAGGTTTTTGTGCATGTGTGTGTGTGTGTGTGTGCGTGCGAGCCTGCCTTTCTGTACAGTAACACAGCATATGCTTTTTAACACCTTCTTCAATGGATAATGACATTGTTTTATTCCAGATCCACTTCTTGTTTCTTTTAGAAGTTATGCCAGAATTACTTGCAGAATCTTGTTAGGTGAGCAGAGAAAATAAAAGAAAATATATATATGTTCTGGCAGAAAGTTTAAATGTATGCAGCAGACAGAAGGTCTGTTGCTTTGGATAGTGCATTTTGTGTGAAATTGAAACCATTTCCTGCACTACATTTAATGCGGGGCTTTATTGTGTTAAAATACCCTGTCTAAGAATTCAGTGCAGAACAGCTGACATTTCTATTTGCAGTATAGACAAATACTATTGTTCATAATCAGAGGGTTCAGAAATTCCTTGCTTCTATTTCAAGGTCACATTTGCTACAGCAGAAAGCAACATCCTAATGGTTATCTAAACTTAGCACAAAAGTAAGAAAATGTGTGTTTGGTTGATTATTTGTCCATGCTTCTTGAAAATAAATCTTACACCTTTGGAAAGCAAGGGTACTGGTTATTATAAGCAGACCTTTGACAAAAAAATAAAAAGTGAGTGAGCAAAGTGAGCAAACCCACTCTGGACACTAACTAAAATTAAACTGAATTAAAAGAAACGTTAAAATAAAAATAAATATAAAAAATAATTAGACATTAAAAACTATAATAACTCTGATGGAAACCTGTTTATTTCCCCTAAATAGTGCCACATTTGTAAGGAACATGCATGTGTGTGTTAAGCAGCATGTGAGCATGTGGATGGATTATCTCAGCTGTTCTCCTGACTGACGTTTGGTCCGTTTAAAAATCTTTTTCCTGCCATGTGATTGCATTTGTCCCTAACCATCGTTAACTTTTATCGAGTGGAAAAAAGTTAGCATTCATCCTCCAGCCTCACTGTTTCTGTTATGCTAACTATAGCTGTGTAGCTAGCCACCACATCATTATATACCAGCTAGCCCAACTTCAGTAACCTTACAAATATCACTGCTGTTTAGTTTCCTGTCTTCATTTATGTCGAAAGATGGTGTATCATCTTTAGATGGAAACTAGCAAGCTAACTTCCTGCTGACTTCTAACTCTGTTAAATTTAATAAATTCTGTTTTCATGGATGTTAGACTTCAATGTTACACCTGGTAGAGCAGCCACACTGATCATTTTATTAAAGACAAAAGGATTTAGACAGTGTTTAACTCTCAGTGATGCTGCAGTGTTCCTGACTTTGGGACCTGAAGCAGAGTTTGGACCTGGAAACGGCTAATGAGGTCAGAATTAAAGACCAGGTTGTAAAGCAGAAGGGTTTAGTAACTGCAGCAACTGCAGAAGAACATGTGAAGCTATGGAGTGGGGTTGCTTATGATAAGGTGCCTTGTGCTTAAAAGTCACCTATGCTCTGCTGCTAACTGCAGAGTTCGAATTCTTTCCTAGCATTAATATCGGCACAAAAACTGATATTCATGGGCCGGGTACATGGTTATGTAGCTTATTTGTGGCCATACAGTGTAGTCTAGCTGGGATTTTATGGTGAAAAACTAGTCAACTTTCTTATTTCACTGCAACTCTATCAGTGACTAGATAAGTTGTTGGCTTCAGCTTTGTTTTAGACTCCTCCAGCTCGGCTTTAGTCTTTGGCATACACTGAATCAAATCCTGCAGACATCTTGAATTGTGGTGTACATTAATCAAAAACGTGGCCTGGATTTTGAGAAGACCTTCTATTATAAAACCCCCACCAGCAGGAGATCCAGAGTTACCAGTCTTATGATAGAGAGCTGACCTCTTGCTTGATTTCTTACTTACTTCCAGCAGCACAGTTGTTAGTTTTTATTGTTGCAGTGCAAACCAGCAGGAGGCCAGTTAGGTAAAAGGGGAGAAAATGTGGGCTCATACTGGTGGATTCTTGGATGTCTTTTACAGGGCAAAACTCCCTGACGTGTGGGCTTGTGTGTGTGTGTCAGATGTGGATTTGGAGGAGTTGGGGAGTGGGGAAGGCCAGACAGCAGTGAACAAAAGTGAGAGAGACTCAGTGAGAGCACCAGACAGCCTAGCTGAAATACCAAGCCTTCTGTATGCATGCGTGTATTTGCAGATGTGTGTGAGTGGTGTTGCGGGTCAGGTCCCTGTTGTTGCAGCCCGTTCATACAGAAGAAGCAGGGATGAGGGAGAGAGAGGAGCTCAGGAGAGCCATAGAGCAGAGTGACCGGCTCCTTTCCAAGGTCCGTGAACTAGAGGAGCAGAACACCCAGCTTAACAAGGAAAAGAATGAGGTGGCCACTAAATACCGAGCTGTAAGTCTCTGCTGCTTTTCCCTCTATGCCTCAACTTTATTCTTTCCCTTTCCCCTTTAAATAAGAAATTCTTTTGTTTCACTAACTTGATACTTTGGAACTCACATAATTTGTGATTAAGCTTGAATTTCTGCTCGATAAGGGATTTTGAACGTGGTCATTATACCAGCCCCTAGTGTATGAAATTAAGTGGATAATGATACCTTTGCTGAGGGAGAGACAGAAAGAGAGAGAGGGATGGAGTCACTGTGGCAGTCGTATTAAATCTGGATTTTCCTTTTCTTGCTGTGCTGACTATTTTCCAACTGATTATTTTACGTAGTGAAGAAGCACAAAGTATCTTATTTTTATTTGTTTTTGTACCCAGACTGCTGTCAGTGCTGTGGGGCACCATACTGTTCCTTGGCTTCAGACTCACAGTATTACTGGTTTATTCCAAGGAGGAGTGTTTGAGTGGCACATTCCCTTCTTTATAGCTTCATAGGAGAAATAGAACAACCATTTTCTTGTCAGTCCATTAAAGAAGCACGACAAAACTAGCATTAGCACAAAAGCAAAATTACAAATAAATGATATCGTTTCTTTTTTCTTAATTTGCAAATACCTGAAGTGACACGTGTGAACTCAGCTTTTACCCACTGAGGATTAAGTCTGGTGATGACTCCAACCCCAATCCTAACCCTTACTCTAACAATAGGTTTCAGTCTAAGCAGTTAGGGAAACAAAGAAAGTAATCATTTTAACTAATCTACATCAAAAAATGTTCACATTAAAATAAAAATCCATTTAGATTTTCTTGAAAACATAGGTTAGGAGTAAACTCCTATGACAACTTCAGAGTACTATTAGGTACTAATCAAGTACTACTTTTGCAGGACCAGGCTGTTTGAGATATAAACTGGAGTGTAAATGTGGGACAGTCTCTTCTTCTTGTTGGTGGTCTTGCCATTCTGGTTGTGATACTGCCCAGAGTTCTATGCTAAACAAACACGACAAAACAGAAACCTTCACCTGTCTACAGGGAGTGCAGAATTATTAGGCAAATGAGTATTTTGTCCACATCATCCTCTTCATGCATGTTGTCTTACTCCAAGCTGTATAGGCTCTAAAGCCTACTACCAATTAAGCATATTAGGTGATGTGCATCTCTGTAATGAGAAGGGGTGTGGTCTAATGACATCAACACCCTATATCAGGTGTGCATAATTATTAGGCAACGTCCTTTCCTTTGGCAAAATGGGTCAAAAGAAGGACTTGACAGGCTCAGAAAAGTCAAAAATAGTGAGATATCTTGCAGAGGGATGCAGCAGTCTCAAAATTGCAAAGCTTCTGAAGCGTGATCATCGAACAATCAAGCGTTTCATTCAAAATAGTCAACAGGGTCGCAAGAAGCGTGTGGAAAAACCAAGGCGCAAAATAACTGCCCATGAACTGAGAAAAGTCAAGCGTGCAGCTGCCAAGATGCCACTTGCCACCAGTTTGGCCATATTTCAGAGCTGCAACATCACTGGAGTGCCCAAAAGCACAAGGTGTGCAATACTCAGAGACATGGCCAAGGTAAGAAAGGCTGAAAGACGACCACCACTGAACAAGACACACAAGCTGAAACGTCAAGACTGGGCCAAGAAATATCTCAAGACTGGTTTTTCTAAGGTTTTATGGACTGATGAAATGAGAGTGAGTCTTGATGGGCCAGATGGATGGGCCCGTGGCTGGATTGGTAAAGGGCAGAGAGCTCCAGTCCGACTCAGACGCCAGCAAGGTGGAGGTGGAGTACTGGTTTGGGCTGGTATCATCAAAGATGAGCTTGTGGGGCCTTTTCGGGTTGAGGATGGAGTCAAGCTCAACTCCCAGTCCTACTGCCAGTTTCTGGAAGACACCTTCTTCAAGCAGTGGTACAGGAAGAAGTCTGCATCCTTCAAGAAAAACATGATTTTCATGCAGGACAATGCTCCATCACACGCGTCCAAGTACTCCACAGCGTGGCTGGCAAGAAAGGGTATAAAAGAAGAAAAACTAATGACATGGCCTCCTTGTTCACCTGATCTGAACCCCATTGAGAACCTGTGGTCCATCATCAAATGTGAGATTTACAAGGAGGGAAAACAGTACACCTCTCTGAACAGTGTCTGGGAGGCTGTGGTTGCTGCTGCACGCAATGTTGATGGTGAACAGATCAAAACACTGACAGAATCCATGGATGGCAGGCTTTTGAGTGTCCTTGCAAAGAAAGGTGGCTATATTGGTCGCTGATTTGTTTTTGTTTTGTTTTTGAATGTCAGAAATGTATATTTGTGAATGTGGAGATGTTATATTGGTTTCACTGGTAAAAATAAATTGAAATGGGTATATATTTGTTTTTTGTTAAGTTGCCTAATAATTATGCACAGTAATAGTCACCTGCACACACAGATATCCCCCTAAAATAGCTAAAACTAAAAACAAACTAAAAACTACTTCCAAAAACATTCAGCTTTGATATTAATGAGTTTTTTGGGTTCATTGAGAACATGGTTGTTGTTCAATAATAAAATTATTCCTCAAAAACACAACTTGCCTAATAATTCTGCACTCCCTGTATGAGCTCTGGGCTTTTGGCCAGCATCCCCTCTCCTAGTCTCCAAATCAACAAGAGGGTTAACTTAGTTTGCGTTACCTGTTTTGGTGCTCTGCATGTCTAGGAAGCCTGTGTGTAAGGCTTCAGACAGTCTTCGTGAAGCAAAGGTTTCTGTTGTTTAAGATTTTTGGTAGTTACATCAACGTTAACTTCCACCAGTGAACCCCTTGGCGATGGGGTTAGAAGTAGGTTAGGTTGGATTTTAGCTATGTTACACAATTAGAAGATGTTACTGTTCAAATCAACTCTAAATTTGGCCTGACAGCCTCTTCTCTTATAACGTCTCTATTTGGTTAATAGGTGACAATTCAATATAAAGGGGAAGATTTGAAGCTAACCCTGACAAGTGCAACAGTATCAACTTCTTATACTTGTGCGGCTTTTCCATAAAACATTATTTAGAAGTTGAACTAGAAGCTCCTTTTTACTGAACACAAATCCTGATGTTAATCATACTGGGTATATTCTCAGGAAGAAAAACTTGAAAGTTTAAAAAGTTCAAATAACTGCTTTCTATGTTGTATTGAGTTAGGGCATTATTTAGAGAGATTTAGGTGCTTCAAGATAACTTATTAGTTGTGAGAAATGAATCCATCCTTCAGGCAGAGGATTTAGTGTGAGAGTGCTGCTGCCAGTGTTTGTTGAAAATGCTCCAGGGTTCATGGGATCTGGTCATTATTGGTGCTGAGTGCCTTAGCAGACTTTTCATATGGCTTTGATGGAATACATCATAAAGGCTTTCAAGGAGCTGGACCGTGGCCTTTGTCACTGTATTTTACCAGCGATCATCTTTTTTGTCCTTGTGCGCCTCTAATTACAGTGACCTTCAGAAGATTTCTTCTGCATAGTCACTTTGTTTGATGACTTGCAGCTGATCTTCCTTTCTTTATTGATATAACAAGTAAGTCTTTAAAGTGGGTTTAATGCGGAGGAAAAGATTTTCCTTTATAATCAGCATTCTTCCAAATTTTATAAAGTTACTTCAGCAGAGACAAAGTGTTAGGACTATAATCCCCCCCCCCCTTTTTTTATTACCCTTTTAGAGTAGAACATAACTTTTTTATTGAAATCAGCAGGTGTGCACTGGCTCCCACTGTGTCTTTTCTTCACTGCTTAGATTAGCCAGCCACAAATAATGACGTGAATCTGCAGAGGAGACAGATCAGCCAGCAGAGTTCATATCTCGGAGACCTCCAGATTTGACTGCAGTGAAAAATGTGACCCCTTGTCAGAGTTGTTTAATGCTAAGGAAGACTTCCAGTTTTCCAAGGGAGTTTTGTCCCAGACTTCATTACCCAAGTTGTTTGCTAAGGGACACATCTGTTATCTGGGGTACAATAAAATCCTCCTTATGAATCAACCCTGATGCATATCTGCCCTGTTAGGTCAACACTGTTCTGGCAGATTGACATTCTGTTGGCTTACTGTTAATAAAGGGTCATATACTATTAGACTGTCAACCTCAACAACCAAAAAGATGAAAGTTTTCCATTTTGTTGGTCTGGCTTTCCAATATTAAACTTAAGCGATTCAATCCAGCCTGTGAAAAAGATCATTTTGCTTTCCTTTTCAACAGCTGGTTTTGTGGAAAGACAGCTGACAAATTAAAAAGAAAAACTCAAATCTTTTAACCCCTACAGTACAGACACCCAGCACCTTTGTTATGCTGTGGTGGCATTTTACAGGCGTGGTTTGGGTCATTAGAGAGAAAGGTCACAAATTACAAATTAGTACAAAGTTGGTCTGAATGACCAGCTTTGTTATATGATTTCAACTAGTTTATGGAACTATTCCTGTCGTATGTGGTGGCCTATCTCCTTATCATTTTTTTTTCTTGAAGTTAGTTATTTGGAGTGAGGCCAGCAGACACCAATCAGCTACAGATTCTTTTGACAGAATACTTGTCAGTCAAAGTAGCCCTAAATCAACTCAAATTAATACTATTCAAATCAATTTACAACAGTAGTTGCCTTATGGTGCTTTATATTGTAAGGTAAAAACCCTACAATAAACTCCGGCTTATAGTGTACATTAAAAAAAATCCAGTATATAGATAAATGACAGAATGAGTTATGACAGAATGCACATTTGTTATGAAGGGGCATACATACATATATACATACAGTAAAAGCCAAAAACTTCCTACTAGCTTCTAAACGTGTTATTTCATATTTTAAAGTTAGGTATTTTAACATGGAAGTATATGGCGATTGAGTCACTTTTGGATCTAAAACCAAGTGTCCATTTGTGGAACTGCAACTTTTTAAACTCTGCCTTGGCTTAAAATTTTCAGGAGGTTTCTGCAGAACAAGCATAGTACTAGCACATCCATAGTTAATATGATATCTGAGTGTAAATTAAATTGACTAACTTTTCCATTCCTGACCTGTTAGTGTGGCTACAGAAAAAAAAAGGCAATACTAAAGAACAGATGGTAAAACTAAATGAGGAATTTGAGGGTTGACACTGCATGATAAGCAGAGTTTTCCTTTTTCTGATATTCAGACCAACTTTGGTACAAATGGATATAAACAGAAAATGCCACTGTTTACCACCCAGTTACTGCTAATGGGAAATAAATGTGCCTTCCTGCAGCACTATCCAGATGCCCCAATTCTGCATGTGGAAAAACTTTCAGCCTGGATAGACTTTGGAGTTTCTGAGGCCTGAGGCGAACTGTGGGACAAAAGACTGGCAGGGAGAGATGAATGAGCAGTGTAAAGAAGAGGAGTGAGTAGGGTAAAGAGAAGCTAGGGAATAGAAGATTGACTTCAAGGGCAAGAGGGAGCGAGCAAATGAATGGAAGAACCAATTAGTCAGGAGTGATAAATTTTGACAGGAGTTGGAACTGGAAAGCCTGCGAAATAATGCTAGAGACACATTACTTTTGTAGTTGGAAGATATTTCATGATGAAGTTTTTATATTTTCTCCTTTACTTTGCACCAGATACATTTACCTTATATGCAAAAGATGTCTGCTTTTAGGTTAGGAGGACAAAAAAACCCAGCATAAGGAAATCACGCGATCATTTAAAACTAGTAGCAATAACGAGCCCGGATAAATGGGATGGTTGCCAATTTGCAAGCACAAGACAATGGTTATTGTAAAGACTGACATTCCTGTAGTCAGATATTAAATTAAATTTGCTCAAAGCACAGCTATGAAAAAGTGCAGCTTCTCAGGAGTGTTAGCATTTAAATA
The DNA here is from genome assembly GCF_018398535.1 of Haplochromis burtoni. NCBI lineage: Eukaryota > Metazoa > Chordata > Actinopteri > Cichliformes > Cichlidae > Haplochromis > Haplochromis burtoni. Next base: position 1,760,742 of record NW_024582432.1, read on the forward strand.
ATCTGTGTAAAAAGATCCAGCAGATGAACCCGTAGCCTCCCCTTCCCTCTGGGGTTATCACTCATCTTACCCTGATGATGTTAAAAGGATGGCTGTCAGTTAAATACCAGGCATCTGGCCTCAATGTGGCAATATTTTGAGCTTGAGACACTATACAACTATTGGCTGCATTTGGCACTGAGAAAGCCAACACAGCCAAAGACATGTAACCAGAGGGCTTTCCTGTTATGCTTTTGCCTAGTAACCATGTCCTCACATTACATTATAACTCTGTAATCACAGTCAACTGTCATTTCAATCTCTGGATGAATGAATAAGACCTAAAACAGCAGTGTAAACAGGAAATGTGCTGTGTTTCATAAAGTGACTTGGTTCTAGAGTTGGTATAATGAAAATCTGATATAGTCTCGAGTTATCTGTGTGTCTGAGTCACTGGCAGCTGCTTGTCAGATATGTGAGTGTTGGTGTTGGACATGAGCAGTGTCTGGTTGGGCAGCCTGGGCGAGCGCAGTCTCAGGCTTCTCCAGCTCTAGTGGGAGTAACATGAACAGAACTCTCTGTGCTGCCACTCTGCATAAGAACCCAGACCGCATTGTCAAAATAAAATAGTATAAATTCTCAGAAAGCCTATGTTTGTCTTTTTTTGTGGCTGGATATCTTTCATGATGGCATTGGCTTGTCCTGCCTCATATATCTGTGTCCACTGTTGGACGACTTTAAATTCAGTGTTATTCTAACTCTTTGTAAGTTAGGAAGGTCGTGTGTGATTTTAGCTGCACATTCTGTGGTTTAGAGATAAGTCATATACAGCACATGATTTTGTTTTTCCTGATACTTCCAATTATATATATGTTAGATATAATTAATGTTACATATTTACTCATTATAGTTTCTGCTGTGTTTTGTGACGTGACATAAATATACATCATTATGTACAGGTAGCATGCTACATACCAAGGCTTTTACTTTCCTAAAAATAACTTAAAACAAAATATATGTGAGATACTGTTCTTTACTTGTATCACTCAAAAGAATAACATATATACATTAATGATACTCCTATCATGCTTCAGTACAGCCACCATATTCCTGTGGTAATCAGTTTCCACTGACAAGTTTGTTCTTGTCTTAATCACAGTACCATCTCCATTATTGATGTTAGCTCAAATAAGGAAATGCTTGGTTAAGTCTTTGTGGGGTCTCAGTAACTTCATTAAAAAAAACAAAGGAAACCTCCCTATCAACACTTAAATGTAAAGCACAATACGCCTCTTTGTTCTTGCTAAGATGAATGCTGTGGCATTGTGGGGGACCATGTGGGCGTGGGCACACATGACATTTATGTCAATTATAACCGAGAGGAGAAAAGGCATTCTGACTTACTGCCCTTGTTTTTTCTATTCTCTGCTTGGGCTTTGAGGGTACAGCTGAGGGCTGCGTTTCTGTGGTAGAAAGGCACAACTTTACAGGCTTTTCTTTGGACCTGACATCCTACACCAACCACCATCCCTGTGGGACATCCTTGGATCCCCACCCGAGAAACTAGGGAGAACCACCTGTTTCTGGACTACAGCAAGGGAATAAAGCAGCAGAGGTAGCCTTTGTGGTGAAACAGCCTTGAGAGTGGACCGAATAGTGGCAATTTCAAAGGGGTCCAAGTACAGAGGAATGTTTGGATTCCAGCAGCTTATACCAGCACACCCATATGAATGGCTGATTGAGTGGGAGTGGAAGAACGAGATAAAAAAAAACAAAGAAGAAAGACAGGGCTGATAGATTAAGGAAGGAAAAGAATGGTGAGCAGAGCTGCAAATGTGTAAGGGAGGGGATCTGTAGGGTGAGTATAGACGAGAGCAACACCAGGGAGGGAATTACTACTGTCACTCCTCTTCAAACCCACCTGTAACAACCAGAACAGCTGTACACCCAGTCAAAGGAAGAGAAAAAGGCTCAGTTAAGCCTAGCTGTGGGACGGAAATACTGTTGGGCAAGCTGCGGCAGGTGAAGTTGGAAGCGTGTACGGTAGAGGAAGTACCACAGAGATGATGTCTGGGAGACGAAATCAGTGTCGTCACCCCATTTTTGATGACTCAGAGGAAGCCAATGGGAACCACGCAGATAATGGACCAGAACCAGAACCTGAGGAACTGGATTGGGATAGCTATAGCACCACACTGGAGCACAGAATAGCAGCTGTGGGTAAAGCATACAATAAAGTAAAGCATATATTAGGCTAATTCTGGAGTATATATTGTGCTGGGAGAATTTAGGTTTTTTAAGATAACCGGTGTCTTCATAGCAGGAAAAGCACACAAGTTACTCTGTAGATATTTAAGTTCTCCAGTAAACACCACAAACTAAGGCAGGTAAATGTTAAAAATGCCAGTTGCCTGACATTTTATTCTTTATTTGTATATTTAATTATATTCCTTATTACTTATAATAATTATTTTATTGCTTATACCTCTGTGTCTCCTCCTGTGACATATGGTAAACTTGAGTTTAAGCTAAGTGAAGAATTTGAAACTAAGTATAAATAGTAAAAAAAAAAGTAATAGTGGCATATGTTCTCTTATAGTCTAGCAGTTGTGAATTACCAGGACAATTTTGTAGTTTTTGGCTTTTGGCTGTAGTTGGCTTTTGAGAATGTGTATGAAGTGGTAGAAAAGGTAAGAGATATTAGCAGCTCTTTTAAATGAATTTTGGGGGCTTTTTTGCACCTTAAATAACGCAGTAAATATAGACAAGAAAGCATGTAGAAGTTAAAGTTATCAAAAGTATAAACTGTTTGTTTTTTTTAAGTGACAGTCGTTGTGAAATGCTTAGATAGTATAAAAATATTAGCAGTAGTTCTAATAGCAATGCTAGCTAAAACGCCACTGCTGAGATATAGCATAGCAGGACAAGCTTTAAATACTATTTCGTTTCAAAGGTAAACAAGGTATAACACTTAACAAATGTTGTTCTTTACAGAATTTTACATCTATATATATATATAAACACCCAGCACGCCCCTGCGGGCGGTTTATCCTTCAAGCTCGGGTCCTCTACCAGAGGCCTGGGAGCTTGAGGGTCCTGCGCAGTATCTTAGCTGTTCCCAGGACTGCGCTCTTCTGGACAGAGATCTCCGATGTTATTCCCGGGATCTGCTGGAGCCACTCGCCTAGCTTGGGAGTCACCGCACCTAGTGCTCCGATTACCACGGGGACCACCGTTACCTTCACCCTCCACATCCTCTCGAGCTCTTCTCTGAGCCCTTGGTATTTCTCCAGCTTCTCGTGTTCCTTCTTCCTGATATTGCTGTCATTCGGAACCGCTACATCGATCACTACGGCCGTCTTCTTCTGTTTGTCTACCACCACTATGTCCGGTTGGTTAGCCACCACCATTTTGTCCGTCTGTATCTGGAAGTCCCACAGGATCTTAGCTCGGTCATTCTCCACCACCCTTGGGGGCATCTCCCATTTTGACCTCGGGACTTCCAGGTTATACTCGGCACAGATGTTCCTGTACACTATGCCGGCCACTTGGTTAGTGGCGTTCCATGTATGCCTTGCCTGCTAGCATCTTGCACCCTGCTGTTATGTGCTGGATTGTCTCTGGGGCATCTTTACACAGCCTGCACCTGGGGTCTTGCCTGGTGTGATAGACCCCAGCCTCTATGGATCTTGTACTCAGAGCTTGTTCTTGTGCTGCCATGATTAGTGCCTCTGTGCTGTCTTTCAGTCCAGCTTTGTCCAGCCACTGGTAGGATTTCTGGATATCAGCCACCTCCTCTATCTGCCGGTGGTACATACCGTGCAGGGGCCTGTCCTTCCATGATGGTTCCTCGTCTCCCTCCTCTTTCTTGGGTTTCTGCTGCCTGAGGTATTCACTGAGCACTCGGTCAGTTGGGGCCATCTTCCCAATGTATTCTTGGATGTTCGTTGTCTCATCCTGGACTGTGGTGCTGACACTCACCAGTCCCCGGCCCCCTTCCTTCCGCTTAGCGTACAGCCTCAGGGTGCTGGACTTGGGGTGAAACCCTCCATGCATGGTAAGGAGCTTTCTTGTCTTTATGTCAGTGGCTTCTATCTCCTCCTTTGGCCAGCCTATTACCCCAGCAGGGTACCTGATCACGGGCAGGGCGTACGTGTTGATGGCCCGGATCTTGTTCTTACCATTCAGCTGACTCCTCAGGACTTGCCTGACCCTCTGCAGGTACTTGGTGGTTGCAGCTTTTCTAGCGGCCTCTTCATGGTTCCCATTCGCCTGCGGGATCCCCAGGTACTTGTAACTGTCCTCTATGTCTGCAATGTTGCCTTCTGGTAGTTCAATCCCCTCAGTTCTGACTACCTTCCCTCTCTTTGTTACCATCCGACTACACTTCTCCAGTCCGAACGACATTCCAATGTCATTGCTGTATAGCCTGGTAGTGTGGATCAGTGAATCGATGTCTCGTTCACTCTTGGCATACAGCTTGATGTCATCCATGTACAGGAGGTGGCTGACAACTGCTCCGTTCCGTAGTCGGTATCCGTAGCCAGTCTTGTTAATGATCTCACTGAGGGGGTTCAGGCCTATGCAGAACAGCAGTGGGGACAGAGCATCTCCTTGGTAGATCCCGCACTTGATGGTGACTTGTGCTATGGGCTTGGAGTTGGCCTCTAGTGTTGTACGCCACATCCCCATTGAGTTCCTGATGAAGGCTCTTAGGGTCCCATTGATCTTGTACAATTCTAGGCATTCCAGTATCCAGCTGTGGGGCATTGAGTCATAGGCCTTCTTGTAATCAATCCAGGCAGTGCACAGGTTGGTCAGTCTGGTCTTGCAGTCTCGGCTGACTGTTCTGTCTACCAGTAGCTGGTGTTTTGCGCCTCTGGTATTCTTGCCAATTCCTTTCTGTGTCCCGCTCATGTATTGACCCATGTGCCTGTTCATCTTAGCCGATATGATGCCTGACAGGAGCTTCCATGTGGTACTGAGGCAGGTTATTGGTCGGTAGTTGGAGGGGACCGGTCCCTTCTTGGGGTCCTTGGGGATCAGGACCGTCCGAAATGCTATATATATATATATATGGGCTATATTCTCAGCAGCATATTAAACATATCAGGTCCCCATAAGGAGAATCATGTGCTAACGGCTGTCTAAATGACTCGGGTAAAGTTTGTAGCATGCATGCTTGTTGTTTTTGTCTGCTTCCACTTGTCTTTGCACTAGGATGATGTCGGCGTAAATGTGCAGTCATATTCGTTGTGTTCCCACTAGTGCTTTCAGGTTAATCTCGTTGAAATGACCTTAACGCCACAACACGGCAAATCTCCGTTAACGAGCTACCCCTGATCGCCCCGTGCATGGGGCTAGACGGCCAACACGTTAACGAGCTAACTGCGCTAACACACTAGTTCCCACCCATGTAATTGAGCATTGCGTGGCACATCCAACATACTGTTTTACTTTAGTCCATGACGCGCTTACCTTCAGGGTCATACGTCACATGAAAACCAAAATAATTCCAAACGCCAGATCTGAATGAGGGTGCACAGCAAAATCTCCAGTGTTAAATTAACACTGGAGAGTGTCTATATGGGTCCACACCTCTGAGTGTTAAATACAACACTGTTGAGTGTTAAATTAACACTTTTGACAGTGTTATATGTTTAAAAGTAACCTAGTCAGTTTTGAAGATTAACAATGGCTAACACTGAGCAGTGCTGATTTTCTAACACTGGAATATTTCTAACATTTTGAGTTATTTTCCAGTGTTAGAAACTTTTATAGTTTACAATGTATCGCAAAACAGTTTCTTTTGGTTTAAGAATTCAGTCTCCAGCACAACAGTATCTGATGGATGTTTGTACAATGCCAATGTTTTGTTTTGTTTTTACTGGTTTTAGCTTAAAGAAGGCCATTGATATTAAGCTCCCTTTTATAATTACATCTTAATTACAGTCCATTAAAAGACAATGGAATCACATTCATGATCTATCAACTTAAGGGATAATGTCAATTTAAGAGACTGCTACATAAATTTCTAATGTAGAAAATGCCAGTGCATTATGAAACCCACTGTATCAAAAGATTTTTACAGAATTATAAGCACAGGTAGGACAAGTATATTGTATATTAATTACTGGTTGACTGAACAACCTCCTTCCTGCAGTTCTGTGTATTGCATATCTCACTATAGAAAAATGTATGTGCAAATTTGTTTGCACATACCCTTTGTGTTAAATAGGCTTGTATTCCATTCATACCTGGTAATACCTGTTTAGTAGTGACGAGGTAAAAGGGTTAAAGGTGCAAACAGCTTTGCACAGAAACTTGTGCGAGGAACTTAAAAAAAAGCACGGAAAGTCCTCCAACCAAGTACTTTTATGGAAATAAATGCAGATGGAAATGCGGTTGCTTGATCATTTCACAAATGCCCAGATATCTGGGTATGCTATTTGCTCATTTCTAAATGCCTTGCCCATGATGACTGGCCTATAAGAAAGTAACTGTAACAAAAGCAAAGCTCTCATAATATGGCCCTTTCACTACTGTTATGGATGGCAACTGATTAAATGATCTGGTGTTTGGTAGAACTTGTTTATCTGGTTGGTAATACACGTGACCATGTTACTTCTTAGCAGTACTATATTAAGGCAAGTGCACACTGACAGAGAGACGGTTCTTTGTGAAAGAGGATAAATTTCATCCTGTGGTAAGATTATCTTTGCATGAACGTCTTGAGGTTTGCTTCAGCTTCTTTAATTCAGCAAATCCCTTTATATTACATGTTTATCCTTAGCCTTTTACTAACAGTGTCAGCTTTTTCTTACCTTATCTTGCCCTTCTTTAAACTCCAGCGACACTGAGTTTGACAAAACTATTATGTTGCTGCATAAAAGATCTTTTACAACTAGATTAGAAGTTGGTACAAGGTCTGAGGACTGTGCAAAAAACAGTAAAACTGGACAAAACATATTATTCGTAGCATATCTGGCACAAAATGAAATCCAGCCAATGCAATAATCTCCATAATACAGATCTACAGATTCATTCAGTTGAAAAGTAAGTGATTTAACTCTTAACCCCCAGGAGCAGGAGAGTGCCCAGGTATCTGAGCATCGCTGTGCCCAACTGGAGAAGGCAAAGCGTGAGCTGGAGCAGCAGCTGGAGGAGGAGGAGGTCTGCTCAGCCCAGCTGGCCCTTCACAGAGACAGGCTGGAGGCCGAGTGCAGCAGCCTCAGACGAGACCTGGAAGAGCTGGAGAGCGCTCTGACTGTAGCTGAAGAGGATAAACAGGTAGGGCATTTTTGGATCTTCGTGATATGATAATCTCTGGAACAAGGATTTTTGCGCAGAAAGAGAAGGACTGATTTGTAATATGGAAGGAGCATTTAGGAAGACGACAGATTGGCAGATGAAGGTACAGTTGTCATCCAGCTCTTTAATTCAAAACAAGCAGTAGCCAGGCAAGGAAACTAACAGACTGCAAGAAGCACTGAAGCCAGTGGATTTTGGCAAGTGGGAGGTGGATGGCTGGTGGTACACTTAATATGGTAACAGGCTGACTAAGTTAGACAGGTTAGCCAATCATAAAAGTAACAAAGTGAGGAAATAATATTGCCAGAAATGCACAAAGTCACTGATTACTAAATAAAGCATGGTATAACTTCAAACCATGACAAGGTTATAGTTTCAAAAAGTAACACTAGGGCAGGGGTGGGCAATCTCAGTCCACGAGGGCCGGTGTCCCTGCAGGTTTTAGATCTCACCCTGGGTCAACACACCTGAATCACATGATTAGTTTGTTACCAGGCCTCTGGAGAACTTCAGAACTTCTAATTTAGCCATTTAAATCAGCTGTGTTGTTTCGGACACATCTAAAACCTGCAGGGACACCGGCCCTCGTGGACTGAGATTGCCCACCCCTGCACTAGGGCCATATGTCTGTCTGTGTAGGATCTCAGTTGTCCAGGTCATGGTAGTCTCAGGAGCTGGAAAAGTCTGGTTTTAAGAACTGAAGAAGCCTCTTGGACTCTAAAAAGTGCAGTCGCCTTCTTTTCAAATACAAGGACCATCACTTTTCCAAAATATTAAATCTGAATGTAATTTGTTTGAAGTAATTAGCATTAAGTAGCATAGTGTTGACTGGTGGAACATTGAGCACCAGTACTGAAGAACCAGTCTGAAAAATAAAAACCAGAAAGCATAAAAAATGGAACTGAAACCCAAACAATGCGCATAGGTTCTGTTTTCAGTGAACATTTTTTCATCCATTATTATCTGTTTTAGAGAGATTCAGACATCTGTTCAATCCCTGACTCTGAACGGTTATGAAATGTTGATCATATTGTAGTTTGTCACAGTATTACCTGTTTCTATCCAGATCTCAGGTAAAACATCTTCCCACCAAGAGTGCTTGCACTCTTTTAGTTTTTTTTGTTTTTCCACGCTTTGCAGAAGCACGGTCTTCTCTGTGCAGAAACTAACAAGAAAGGGCTGTTCTGACACCTCCGTTACAGCCCCTGCCCCCCAAACCCTTTTATCTATTTCACTGAGCTGTATTAAAGGATTAGGATCCTATCTTTGTTCAGGAATGCTGCTAAAATGTGTTGCGCTCACAACACTGTGCGTGACAGTGAATTAAGATTTCTCTGGGTAGCAAAGCAGTGCTGAGTTGGAAATTTACTCTGAAGAATTTGATCTGCTCCATGATGTTATAAACTTGATCCTCTAGTTATATGATGATTTTTTTTTGCTGAGTGGCCTCCCGTGTGGCAAAGATACAGTAAGAGGGAAATGTCAGGGGGCTCAGAGAAGAGAACAAGACCAGACTGGTTTGATGGCGCAAAGCTTTGAAAAAGAAAATGATGAGACCTCCTCTGATGCCACAATAATCTTTTAGTTGGACAAGATGTGAGAAGAAAGTTTTGACTCACCTGTTCACTCTGAAATTTGTTGAAAAACATGTTAGTGTCCACGTACCTCAGTCTGCTGCCTCGCCTTGTTTTGCACATTTTTAACTCTCACCTTTCTCTCTAAGAGAAGAGAAAGCTTTGATGTCTACTAGAAAGAGGGATCGTGACATCTGTTTCTGTCATGATAGGAGACAATTGTTTGATGGTGTGGCTGCAGTCACAGGCTACAGACTCAAACTGCTGTATTCACAAGCAATCATGGTTACATGCCCAAGCAAACAGCGGTAGCTACAGAGGGAGGGGTTTTAGCGGAGTTAGATAAGAACAAAATCTATGTATAGATAGTTTAGCTTGGTCATTTTTTGAATGAATAAAATATTATCTGATGTACAAAGTGGCAGATGTTAAAAATTGCTATTAAGTTACAACCTGTGTCTGTTTTCATAGCTGTCACACAGTGAGGTAAGGACGCTGTCAGAACAGCTTTTTCAGAGGGACGAGGTGGTGCAGAAGCTGCAGAAGGAAAAGGAACATCTGGTGGAGCTCAGCCAGGTATGCTGTTAAGTGTATGATACTGATATACATACATACCTGGGCTAATGTCTATTAATAGCTAAGCTCCATAAAAACTAGAGTTTACATTTTCCATAATGCAAGTAAACTGCTTTTCTTTTTTTGGCCTCATAAATGCCCTCATGCCTAATATCTCTCCAAATCCACTCCTTTCATTTATAACATAGATTGGAAATCACAGCCAAGCAGAGACAAGGTTTATTTTGGTCATTTTTAGAGGACTTTATGGGTAATGATGGATACCTTAACCCGTTGCAACACTGTTAATTTCCCAAAACTGATAAACTCCTCCAGAGCAACAGGGTTAGGGTTTGCACTATGCAACTGTTTTCACCCACTGAGTTGTATGAGAGATTAAAGGTGCTCTATGAAGGTTTCTTATTGCCCTAGAAGACATGTTTGCATTCACTTTTGTTTACTTTGGCGTGTGGTTAGTGGCTCGGCTGCAGGGGAGGGGTGGAGCAGTGGGTTCAGGGTGCGGTTGCAGGGGAGGCTGACACACACCTGAGCTCCATCATCTTGTCATGGATCCCCAGTAAAAGATGTGCTGGGACATGAGGTGGGAGGTGTGTGTGCTACAAGCAGGGCAGCTGAAAAGTTGACCAGTGAAAAACACAGAGCAAATAAAAACGTGTGCGACTGCAAACGCTGTTTGTGTCAGGGCAGTTATTTCCACATTTACAAACTCTGATTATGTGTTCCTTTATTTTAGAAAATGCGTCGGACGTCATAAAACATTAACAAGATTGTTTAAAAATATATATATATTGTCTGCAGCTTAGATCACTGAAAATGACGACTCAACACCTCTTGTGTTCAGAAAGTGGTTAGGGTAGTCAGAAGGTAGTATGATATAAGATATTTTAATTTTCACCATTAATGAAAATCTTCCTACCAACCAAACATTCCTCTTGGTCATATTATGATTCTGTCATATAACAAACTTGTGATATTTTCCATTTTATCTTCATCATATACTCAGTAATTATCCCAGATATCCCAGAATACCTGAGTATTGGTAACACACAATAAATGACCACGTAAATTAACATCAACAGAAGCACACACAAGAAGTACAGCACTGTTCTTCAATCTTGGTCATATACGTGAGTCACCTGCACAGAAGGTTCTGACTTGCATCTGTAATCTTTACGTGTACAACACACGGACATAGATATCTAAATAAGTCACAGACTGATAAAATCCTAGAATTTCCCACCAAATTAGAGAGCAAATTTTGTGGGTGGACTGTACTACACAGCAAGCAATATTATTTGTCAGGTAATTACGTTAAAATATTAAAAGATGTACCAACAGGACAAACATGTTTAACCTATCCAATTCATGTCCACAAAGTCTAGTTCACTAGTGGAAATCAAGCCTAGCCAACAGCATTTGGTTAATATTAATCCAGGCAGCCACGCCCCAGACTTTAAGTCTTAACAAAATGCAAACAGATTTCATTAACCGTGGAGCTATTTTATTAGAGATTAAAAAATATTATTTGTACTAGGCTGTAAACATGTTATTCTTATGACTTGTTGGAAATCAATGGAGGTGATTCACTTTTACAGCCAGCCTCAAGTGGCCATTACAGGCACATAAGCGTTTGCTCCTTTTTTCAGCCCATTCCCTATAACAGACCATAAATTTGTACATGAATAGATTATCTTTTGCACTTGAAGCAAATGTTCTAATTGTCACGGTCTGGCTGGGGCAGACCGTATGTGTTGCAGAGGAGGACTCAAACGCAGACCAAAACGTGGTGTGGATTGACAAACAAGCAATTTATTGAGGCTAGTAACGAGGGTACAAAATAATAGGGCATGGGTGAAAACTAAACAATAACCTAAACTGGGTGAACTAATAACAAAACATGAAAAACCTTAACCATAATTAACTGACACAGGTACCTGGAGATGAGACATGGATGAGCAGACAACCTGACAATGGCATGCAGAAAACAAAGGGCTTAAATACATACATGAGGTGATCAGGGGAAGTGGAGACACATGGGGGAAACAGCTGACAGACATAAACCTAATGACAGGACCAGGAGAGGAAAGCTAAATACAATAAACAAAGAACACATGACATTGTCAGAATAAAACAGGAAATACTAAAACTAAAACATGACAACACAACTTAACAGACCTAATACGTGATGAATAAATACAAAACCCCAAAACATAGAAAACCCAGGAACAATAACTGCCTAAACTAAAGGCAGATAGGAAATAACACAAACTAAATCACATAACAAAATGAGACAAATACAAACATGAACTCAGAGCGCTGGGTCAGAGACCCAGCCTGTGACACTAATCTCAAAGTATGCATGTGCACACTTTAAAAAATATCTGTTTGCATTTTATTGGAAAACATTTAAATTGTAAACTTAACTCTTCCGTTCCCAAAAGCATACAGGGACGCTCCACTGGCTGTTTGACTCAGAATAAAACATGAGTTTAGGAAAAGGGAACCATATGGCCTGTGGACAGAAGTGGCACTCGTGATAAATGTGCTCTTCACCAGACACAGACCAGTCTCCTAGAAAAAAGAGAGAGATCTGAAGAATTCGCAGCCCTCAACAACCTCATCTTCCTTATGACAGCTATAAGAGGCCCTGTTTGCTAATTCCTCCCAGATGGTTCAACCAGTAGTAGCAGTCTTCTTCACTGTGTAATCCATGTGGACAATTTAGCATTAGTCCTCATTATGTTCCTACTGTTTGCTGAACATGTCTCAGATTATGGATTTGGCCTGGAATACAAGGAGACGCCTGTGGGGAAAAAAATTTAACACAAAGTGCACGCACTGCTGTTTGAGTGAGTTTAGTCTTCCTGTTTGATGCTTCGCTGCTTTTGCTCCCTGTTGATGAAAAGACAGATAAAAAACATCTCATCTATCAGATCAAACTGAAGATGACTTCTGACATTTTCATGGTTAAGCAAATAAATCATATCTTTCCAAAGTACAAATATGGCAGACAGATGGACATGAGACAGACATTTAAGGACACATGTGCAGTCCAGGCTCAGACATCTTTTATCACCCTCAACAGCAGGCCATTGAGGACCTGCAGAGTGAAGAGGAGAAAGTCAACCTGCTGACCAAAGAGAAAACCAAGTTGCAGATGCACACTGAAGATGTATGTACATATTTTTCAAATTGAACATATAGTTCATACCATATGCACTACACAAATGTTTTTTTTTCAATATTTATTCTGTAATTTCTGAAATTTGCAATGTGTTATAGCTCGGTGCGCTTTCAAATTAAAATGCAGGACTGTTCCGTCTAATTCCTCCCAAACGTGCTCACCTGGGTGTAATTGTAGGCTGTAGGGTGCTCTTCCATGATGTAAAGCTGGTTAATGTCTTTGAATGTTTTGAGTCATTGTCTTACTGCAGGATGGAGGCCTGGCCAACCACGTTGGCTTTTAAACTGCTAAAATTCCAACAGCTAGTCTATAATTTTGAACGTCTGTCATTTGTGTTAGATGGAAAACTATAAACTCACTGGAAAGTGTGTTAGGTAAATGTTGCTAGCACTGCGTTTAAGCCTTTTTTTTTACCTTCAAAATTGCTCTCATGGTTCGTGGCACATGGTTGCTGCAGATTGGTCAGCTGAACATCCATGATGCAAATCTGCCACCGATTACTCAGGAACTCAGGAGATCAAAGTGTGCAGAGAAAAGATACACGACAACCACCAACCTGAACTGTTGATACAAAGCAGGATGAACCCATCCTTTCCTGTTGTTTGTGACACATTCAGACCTTCCCATCCAAATGTATCAGCAGAAGTCAAGTAGTGTTATTTTATAAAAATCTATAATATGTTAATAACTGATAAAACAATCTCTGATTTTATGAGACTACCTAGAGCTTTAACTGTAGACTCCATGATAACTTATTTTAAATATAAGGTCAGTGCCATTACACTGGTGTAACATTTGCATCCAACAGAAACACACATGTTGTACACATTAAAAGTAATAATAAGCTTATGAACCAACTATTCAACAGCAAAGTGAGGAATGGAAACTCATGGTTATTTAACTTAATTGTAACCCTGCTAGCCAATACAGCTTGGCAAAAATAGGGAAACACTGAAACATGTAATTTCACACATAAAAATTGTCAAATATAATAAATGGTGATTATAAAATATATTAAAAAGTGGCACAAAGCATTTCACTATTTGCAATTACAGTCAAGAAATATTGTTAAACCCTATTATTGAATCCGTCCTGTAACTTTCCTCATGCTCAGTTGGAGTACCAGCTGGAACAGGAGCGCCATCAGCGTGCTGAGCTAGAGAAGAGCAGGAGGAGGCTGGAGGGGGACAGCAGATCTTCGCAGGACAGTCTGGGAGAGATGGAGAAGATGAGGAATGGTCTGGAAGACCTCATTAAAAGGTCAGTCAAAGACGCGCTGCATGCTTATAGCAAACTTTTCAGAGTAGATGGGGAAAAAAGCCAGTCAGCCAAAGTACTGTTTGCTCCTGACACCAACAATTTGAGGCTAAAGCTACATTCTGTTAAATTCTGTTGGGAAATTTTGCAGAGATTTTCATAGTTTCACAGAGATCTTCAATGATCTTCCGACTTTTTTTCTAGTGTAACATTGAGGCTTGCATCTCAGGGGTCTGCTGAATCATCCTGCTAATTACTGAGTAGACTGTCTGTAAAGACTCTGTTGATTCCCAGAAGATAAATCCAAATGTCCTTGTTGATGCCCTTGTTTTATTGCTAGCATTACCAGAGGGTCAAAATGTTGGCTTTTATATCAAAATTGATTAACATAGACATTTAGACAATGAAAAATCCAAATAATTAACAGTTTTCTTAAAAACCAAAGTGAGACTGATATGTTTAACTGTTGTATTACTTAAGAAAATATGGTACATATGTCCACAATTTCACCAGGACCTATAATTTTATTTCGGTCCACCGTCATGAAAAGATTTTGAATCAGTTTTCTTAATTTATGCTAATTAGCGTTAGCATATTTGTAATGCTCTGTGAGATTTTCTGTTTACTGTATCGGTTCCAAAATATTAAAAAGTTTGCAGTGTGCCTAATGGCTGAAGGTTTTTTGTACTATAATACAGTACTATATATTGTACTATAATACTGTGGTTGAAAATTATACAGGATATTGTTGTTATTTCCAGTTTGATCCTATTTGTAGTTTGTGGCATCACTACCTCATGGTCACAGTGGCTAAACATTGTGTGTCTGTCCTGTGGGTGGGGGGATAATAGTCATTCAGAATGTTTTGAGCTATACAATAAAGCATATTTGTTCAAAGAAGAAGACACACAGGTAGTATTTCAGGTCAAATTTCTAACTTGAGAAGCCTGGAGACTCTTGGAAAACATTAGCTTTCCAAATCATTTATAGCATTAGCAATTTTAAAGCTCCAGCCTATAAAAGTCAGTACAACAGATATTTTATTCTTTGAGACTGTCTATAAGGTTAAATCAGTCAAAAGGTGGTTAAAGAAAGGACATAAACAGGGCACCATTATTAACATAAACATTTTCACAAACTGTGCATTTATCACAGCCATCATGATGGGTGGTAAACCCGTCTCTAAAACATTTATATCAGCCTATCTAAGCCAGAAAACATGGGCTGAATTTTTTCCCCCCATTTAGACTATATGCAAGTGACAACAAGTCTTATCTACTGTTGTCTTTTAATAGTCCACTGAACTGGAACCTAAGCTGATCTGATCTACTATCCCAAGGGAGAGAGAGCATGATGGACTTTGGAAAGTTTCTCACTCTTGTGTGCGGCTTATATCCTGAGGCAGCAGAGCTTGGACTCTATGAGACTACATTGTCCTTTTGCATCTCTTTTAAGGTGTATGTACCTCTAGGGATTCACTAAGATCCCAGCATGTTGTTATCTGCCCAGTGATATAAAAACAGATGTAATCATTCACTGTACCCTACCCTGCAGCAACAATCTACTGAAGGCAAAAGCCTCCTGTCAGAAAACAAAAGTACAGTGTGCACCTACAATATTGTCTCCGTAACAAAGTTAAAACTTGTTCTCTTTGGCACTAATAGTTGCGTGACCTTCTTGAACATTAACAAAGTGAGTGACTCACTTGTTGCTAAGATACTATGGTATTCAAACAGTACTTATTGTCAGAGGCTATTAAATCTGCCACTCAGTATAACTTTAGTCCAGTGAAGCGTCACAGACATGGTGTTGCGATGTTGTCAAAGCACATACATATACAGAGCCTCACATGCACGCCTCACAAATGTGACAAGAAGGTCAGATGGAGCAACCTTTTCATGTGACTGATACTCCTTTGTATTTGCTGTTGATCATTGCGGCTTTTAAAGCACTATTTTTTGTGCCGTGTGAAACACATTAAAGAACATTGTTGTAATGTGTGTAATGTTTATATTTATCAGTAGTTCAGTTTTAGATGTCCAGCCCCAAAATCCCACGGTACCATGATGCTGTCTATATTAGCTAGTCCGGGGGGTTTTAAATGCAAGAGAAACTGTAGGGTTTTGGGAAACAGTTTTTGTGTTTTCTGAGCAAAAATCTTCCTCTATGCTCATTAATTTCAATTATATATTCCTTTTCTCATTAAAGGAAGGAGCTGGAGATCAGCAGTACCAGCTCCAAACTAGAAGAAGAGGAGGCACTTAACTTTGGACTGCAGAGGAAGACCAAGGAGCTACAGGTAAGTTTGCATTTTGTTGTTTGTCTTCTGTCATTTAACACTAGCAGTCTTGTTTAACAATCGCATGGTGAGACCTAGCAGAAAGAAAAAAGAAATCACACACCCAAACAGGTGATATTAAATTTCACTTCAATTTTATTTATATTTATACAGCGCCAAATCACAACAAAAGTCACCTCAAGGCGCTTTATATTGTAAGGTAGAGCCTACAATAATACATAGAGAGAAAAACCCAACAATCATATGACCCCCTATGAGCAAGCACTTTGGTGACAGTGGGAAGGAAAAATTCCCTTTTAACAGGAAGAAACATCTGGCAGAACCAGGCTCAGGGAGGGGCGGGGCCATCTGCTGCGACCGGTTGGGGTGAGAGAAGGAAGACAGGATAAAAGACATGAAATGGAAGAGAGCCAGAGATTAATAACAAGTATGATTCAATGCAGAGAGGTCTATTAACACATAGTGAGTGAGAAAGGTGACTGAAGAAGAAACACTCAGTGCATCATGGGAATCCCCCAGCAGCCTATGCCTATTGCAGCATAACTCAGGGTCACCTGATCCAGATATAAAGTGGTAGTTATCCATAGAAATCTAAATCGTTTCCTGCACCAGGCTGTAAATATGCTTTTCAGTGTTGTAAGGTTGAGCATTTTAAAATGGGAGTCTAGTTGGACTGACTCATTTTGGAGTCTCAAGTGTTCATTAGCAAAAATGCAGTTTTTGGCACTTCTGCTTTGACCTCTCTGCGTGCTTACAGTTCAGTTCACTCAGATTCAAATAAACCAAGTTATCGTCATACTTGACTCTATGATATAGTATTATATAATATAACTGTTTGTGCTTTTTTTACATGACCAAGAAAAGCAGTCATGTCTTTGTTTGACCACTTAATGTTTTAGAAAGCAAAACAGTTCAAACAGATAAGTGTACCAATGTAAACCAGACTTTTGTGGCCCATGGCCTTACCCTTTGGTAATGATTTCTTGTTATCATCAATCATTTTTTAGCTATTTCCCAGAACAGGCTGAATGTGTTAGCTCAATGTGATGTTTCCACATTTGTTGCCAATGTCACTGACTCTGTCGCTCTTTCTGCTAGTAGCTGCAGCGCTGTTTACTGTCCATCACCTATGGCTCACACACTTAAAAGCATCTGTTTACTCTTGCAAAAAGCTTTTTTCACTAATGTCACGTTCGAGATAAAATACTGGTAGCTAAGTTGACTGAGCTCACGCACAGCACTGCTAAAAGACATGTGGAGTCCTTCCTTATTGGTTTGATAGTCATCAGCCAGACAACGGGGCTGGTATGCTCCTTTCCTCTGCAGCCTTTAATTTCTGAAAATGTTCAAAGAGCTATAAAGAACTTTACGTGTCCTGTGTGCATATCGTGATGAAATTTGCTCAACACTGAGCTGGCTTATCAAGTTAGTCATTACTAATCAACACAGAAAAGGTCTTTTAGTTACCTTTATAATAGTAACTGTAATATTTAGTTGAAGTGGCTGTGGCTTTTGTAGACTGGCTTCTAAGTGGAGTTAAAAGCTGTTAAAACTGTTGTTTTACAAAGACAAACAGTGAGCCCAAATGTAGGTTACAACACGGCAGAAAAAAGGCATTCCTGTCTTTTAGCAAAGCTGCTGGGCTCTGCTCTGTGATTGGAGCAGTCGCTTCAAGCTCCAAGCATGTCAGGAAATGGTTAGAACGCAGTGGCTACATCAAAAATGAACTGGGTAGGTCAAGTTTATTATGATCTACCAGCATGCATTGACTTTTTGACTTCCAGGTGAATAATTGCAAAGCATTATTACTGTTATAGATATTATATATGGCAGTAGATATTTACTATCAGCTGACAGTGACTCAGGGTTCAGAATGTTTTTACATCCTCTCATCTAGGCAAAGTGGATTAAATGCTAAAAAAACACCTTAATGTGTCTTATCACTAAATTTCACTTGAAGTATCAAAATTAAAAATACTTAGTCTGTGAGAAAATGTTATTGCTATATGATTCAAGACGCTGTTTGTGAGTCTGGAGTTATGTGACCTGATTTCCCTGAGACAGGAGGATCTAGTGATGGTCTCCAGAGGTGGCAGCCAATGATTTTCTGGGCAGTGTTAATTACTCTTTGTACAGCCCTCCTGTTGTCACTCGTGACCCTGCCTACCACAACACCCAGCCAGTAGGAGAGGACGCTCTCCACTGAGGAACAATAGAAGGCCAGAAGCAGTTGGGACGGGGGCGCCGAGTCTAACTGATTGTTACCGGTTGGCGAGGAAATCTTTGATCCAGGACCAGGTGGCATGTGAAGGTGGTCCAGTCTTTTGCTGAGGATGTCTGGGATTATTTTGTTGAATGCTGAGCTGTAGTCCATGAAGAGCATCCTTACGTTGCGCTCTGTAAAGGGTGATGGTGATGGCATCCTCCTTGGACCGATTTGCTCTTTAAGGAAACTGGTAGGGGTCGAGGGAGGAGGGCAGACAGTGTCTGATGTGCTGAGGCACTATCTGTTTGAGACACTTCACGACTACAGATGTGAGGGAGAGATAAAGGATGATAGAGTGAAAACCGTAAATCCCATCCACGACCACAAGTGCATCCACACTGCATATGCACATGAAGACACAGCAAAGTCATTTGGAAGTTTTGATGCTTTACGAGAAACAAAGATTTGTCGTTTAACTTTCAAAATAGTATTTCTCAACAAAAGATAGTGCTGCACCTCATTTGTCTGTCGATGACAGGAGAAGGACTGCTGAGTTATCACACTGTAAACTTCTTTGGAAGTAAATCTTTCTCACTGCAGACATTTGGGCTTGTTACAGCAGGAGAAACACAGGTGCAGCTTGTAAGATTATCGATGGATTTAAATATTCCAGTAAAACATGCCAGCCGACATACCAGTGCATCGTCAGGGAAACACCTGAATGCAAGTTGTAATTAATGGGGTTAGCTACACATTGTGTTTATTAAGTCAGCATGGGATAGTTCAATTGTGGAAATGTTTTTTAAACTTCTTTTCAAAATCTTTGCATGTAAGGTCAAAAGTAGCATCACTAACTGGTGATACTTTCAAAGTGTTGTTGAGTTGAGAGTGAGCTTGTTCATTGTTCCGTCTGAGCAACTATAGGAAGTACAAAACCAAAACTAACTATTTCACTGCATGCTAAACTGTGAGAAGAAATATTCCTTGTATTTATGTTAGGTTGTCTTGTGAAAATGTTGTTTAGTGATTGCTGCAGAAATTAGTCCTAAAACCACAAAATAAATTGGCCCTTTTTTTAATTCCAGCATTCCTTGTCCCAGAATCAAGGTTTGTTGAATGGGTTTTGATTTAGAGGCTTTAAATAATATGGTCTGTAGTTAAGACAAGCTTTACATATTTTGTTCTATAGGAACAAAAGCAAAAACTCTGCTTAATATGTTTATACAGAAATGGAAAAAATATCAAATGACCACCTATCATCCTTGTTCTGTAGCTCCATACAAGATCTTGCCCCTTATGAAGTGGACAGTTATGATAAAGGTGGTGAATTGGCACTAAACTACATGGGAGGAGTTGTTAATAATAGGAAGACAGTTGGAACTGTAGTCACCATAAACATCATTAATAACAGGCTACATCATAATAGGTTGAAATCTTAAAGCACCTGCAAAATCCCACTCCTCAAGAACGCACATGTACAAGAGCATCCTGAGTTTGTCAGTGAACATCTAAAGGATTCTGGGGCTGGGAGAAGGTGCTATAGATAGATAAATACTAAATCAAGGTCTTTGGCATCAACTCAACCCACTGTGTTTGGAGGAAGAGATAATATGACCCAAAGAACATCATCCAAATATGTCAAGCATGGAATTGGAAATATTATGCTTTGGGGATGTTTTTCTGCTAGGTGTAAAGGACGACTTCACCACAGTGAGGGGCCAATGAAAGCGGCCTTTTCTCAGCCAGAAAACCGAAGATGTGTCGTGTATGATCTTCCAGACCCAAATGACCCAAAACATACCCTGATGATGACGTTGGAGTAGCCTAACCTGTCTCTAACCTTAAGGATCACTTCTTACCTAAAAACTTTAAGCGAATGCGTATATTTGAACCTGTATATATACTTCTGACACTGTGTAGATAGGAGAAAATTCAACATAAATTCAAACCGGTGCATCCAGTCATTGCATGTCTAATGCTGGAAAAAGAACAGTACAAACAAATGATGAAGTGTACATCACATCTTTTGTACTAGATTACTGCTGTGTATTGGCTAGGCATGATAAAGTTAGCAGCTTATCATAGGCTTGTCTTATGTGTCTTTGGGTTTAGAAAAAACAGCAACATTTTTCAGTATTCAGTATTACTTTCAGCAGAGTTCAACATCTGGAGAGATGCAAAGTTTCATGGAGCTTTCAGTGACTGTGACCGGTATATGGACTAAAACCACAGCGGCCTTTGAGTGCAACAAAAAAGTGCCACCTAGCTGAACCTCAAATTTCAACAAAGCTAAAGGAAAAAGCCATCCCAGTTATTAACGAGTAATCTTTGGTGAGGCAGTGGAAAATCACCACAGCAGTGAGTGTATGCTGTACCACTAAAGACGGTGCAATTTAACTAACCATCTTTAGGATTGCAGGCACTGCAGAAGCAAGGGTAGAATAGCTATTTATTGTATGCATTATATTCTCTGCCAATCTGGGAAGTATATACTAATGTTTTTCTGCTGAATCTTTCAATGGCATGCAGATAAAATCAAACAAGTCTGAGAGCTTTTATCTGTGTCACTGGTGCATGTTGCAGATAATGTGTTTTGTCTGTGTCTGTCGTTGAGTTCAGAGAGAGAGGGAGTGTTATGGGTTCAGGTGGTGCTTCTCTGTTCTGCCAGTGCCTCTGGGAGCCTGATGTTTCCTCCAGAGTTTGTCAGTAGTGAAAATAAAGAGCTCCTTTGTATCTAATTTGAGGAGTGAAAGACAATCCATGTGTCTTTGAGGGTGCACATGTTTTCGCATTTACTGTAGCTTTGGCATCCTCTCACAATGAAGCTATTATATGTAAACTCCTCCTACTGATGAAGATGCAGGTGGACAGGCCAGCCAGCTGGACATCACCCACTGAGGTCTTTCCTTTGACGTAAAGGTTGCACGAATATGTCCACGCAAGCTGCTGCAGAATCAAAGAGACCGCTTTGTCTGTCGCCGATGATGAAGCCGCCTCTCCCTCTGTAGTATGCTGTAATTCAAAGCAGTTGGCCTAAAGAGAAAGCAGCCATGCAGCCTTGATTTCTTACAGCAAATGGTTTTATTTAGGGTTGTAAAACAGTTTACACTCAGTCACAATCTGAGGGTTATCACAATCTGTGAAGATAAAGCTCATTTTGTTTTTTTGTTTGGTCTGTAGCAGATGTTTTGCTGAAGGTGTTAGATCAGATTGGGCCACAGCGGTGATGAGAGTCTCGTATCCAGATTACGCTATTCAAGCTTTCTATTGTCCTCTCCCTTATAGCTACGTATGCTGGTCTTGTGTATAATATGGGAGCAAAGCATAGAATTAATCTTAGTTTAAACTGATAATACAATCACAATACCATATTTTGTTTGTAGACTGATAACTACTGGAAAAACTTTTTTTTTCTTGTTTTTCACCCCTAAAAACACGAGCTGTGTGTACTAAGAGTCATCGTATTGCTAAGAGGTGTTTCTCAGACAAATGTTCTGACAAATGAGCACCTGTGGTGAACAAGTCTTACTTCATACTTAGTACCAATAATTTCGTCTATATCTTTACCTATAAAAAAAATAGTTGCGACCATGTCTGTGGAAGCTGTCAGCAACAAAAACTTTACATCTGGAGTCTGTAGGTGGCCATCTGGTGGCATTTAAAACAACAAAGCATGCAGATTCCTGCACCATTGCTGTGATCTGAATTATGCTAGTGTGTGCGAACAGTATAGATGCAGGGAAGGCCTCCCAGTTGTTCAGCTGGGGGGGTCTCACAGGATATCACTGCCCACACTGCTGACCATCCCCTCTGACACAAGCATGGAGACATCTGCACTGAGGCCACATCTGATTGCAATTTATAGACAATTATTATGGTTTCAGATTGAAGAGGGGAAAAAGAAAACCCTAAGCACAAGCAATTATGGAGATCAAACCCTGCAACCATTCTCAGCAACAACGGCCTAATTCTGTTGTTTCCAGCTCACTGCTTCAAGACTAGAGACATCTTTGTGGGTTCATTTAGAATCAGTGTCTAAATTCTTCCTGCTACACATAAGTGGCCAGAATTACCCATGTAGCCTGGCTCAGACTTCTTAACACTCTTGGTGCACGATGTGTTTTTTACAATTGTATTAGAGCCACAATGTTTACTTTGAGGGTGGTTTGAGGCTCTGGAAAAGAGGAATTTAACAAGAAACATATTTGAGTGGGGAACTGTCAGTGAGAGAAAAAGAGGCTGTGCATGCATAAGGGGGTGTGGACAGTAAAGTGCCGGAGGGGATCGACAGTGAAGGTATGTGTGTGTGTGTGTGTGTGTTTGTGTGTGTGCGCACGTGCGTGTCTCAGTGTGTGGGACACTCAGTCAGTCATTCAGTTGGGCTGCTGCTGCCTCACGATGGCTGTTCTCTCTGCAGAGGCGCTCCGCTGGCACGTGAGTTTTTATTTCTGTGTTTCTGTTTAAACGTATCAAAAATGATAAAAGGAATAAGTTAATGTCTCTGTGTGTTGTTTTTAGGCATTTAAAAATATTCTGTTGTTTATAATCAAAGATGGCACAAGTACAGGCGAGCTCTCCAACTCTTGTCTGTACACATAGTTTACAGTACGTTTGTTATGGTTTGTTGTTTGGGGAGATTTAGGTGCTGTGGCTTTCACCACTTGAGTGAAGTGGAGGTGTTGTTGCTGTGAGTGGCCCTGGGCCATCCGGCATGTCAGACACACTTCCTGACATTGAAACATAGATACAAATTGTAGATAACCAAGAGCATGACTCATCTTGGTAGAGTGCAGCCGTGCTGGGAAGCGAGCAATAAACTTTTATTAGTAATAAAAAAAGCAGTTTTGGCATGACATAAGTGGAACAGAAATCATCTGTGGATGATATACTTCTGTTACATCATTCTGATGATTTTGAACAGAATCCAGTAAAATAAAATTCAAAGCACAGTAGGTGTACACAGAGGGCTCTACGTATACTGTAAGCTGTGGTAGAGGGAGTTGAGTTTTCACTAAGAATAACAGTTTGTATCATGGGAGGATCTTTACCATAATAAAATGTATATAAGTGTGTAAAATGCCTTGAGGCAACTGTTGTTGTGATTTGGTGCTATATAAATAAAAGTGAAATGCCTTAAGAGGACACTGGATATTTAAAGTTCAAAAGCAAGAGTGTTTAAAAAAATGACACTATGTTTTCTATACATTATAACATATTTAGTGCCGTTAGCCTGTGCTGAGGTCTCATGAACCTGCTGGGAAGCTCATATTTTATTACACAAGTGATTTGAATTTGAATCCCACTTCTGACACCAATTGTAACGACTGTGGGTTTGGGGAGCTGACTGGCTCCCCAAATTTGAATTTGAATTTGAAATTTGAATTTGAATTTGAAATTTGAATTTGAAAAGTGTGTGTGTCCTGTCCTTCTTTTCCCCCCTGAACCCCAAACCGGATGGAGCAGATAGTAAAATGGGAGTTTCCCTTCCCACTGTTACCAAATTCATGCTCATAAGGAATTGTTTGATGACTGGGATTTTCCCTGTAATATTTTGGAGTCTTGACCTTAGAATATAAAGTGCCTTGAGGTGCTTCTGCAACTGATTTGAATTGAATTGCATGTAAAAATCAAACGTATCATACAATTCACATGCATTTTACATGCAATCATAATAATTTCTCCTCATATCTAAATGTAAACTTACATGAAGTGATTGAACAGAGTAGATATTCCTGGTTTTGTTTTGTTTACGCTGCATAATTAAATATATTGTTGTATGCTGTGCGTGTTATGGGCTCACACAGAGCAACAAACAGTTATGGCCACATTTATGTCAATGGTTAATTTAGATGTCTTTGGACTGTGGGAGGAAGCTGGAGTACAGTGAGTATGCTGACACAGGAACAACATGCAAAATCTGCCCAATATATTTTGGATATTCATTTATTATTTTTATGTTGGGCCAATAAGCTCATTATTTTATTTAAACCCAAAGTTGCATATTTAATCTTTTTGGCTCCATGGCAGATAGATAGATAGATAAAACCCTCAGAGGAAGTGCATAACATGAAGAAGTTGAAGGGTGGTTGTTTGGCACTGATCGACATCCTTTACCTGTACCAACTATGCACGATTGTCATTGTTCTACATAACTATGGCTTTATAAACAAAGTATCCTCTGCGATGAAATAGCTGAGTGTTCCAAAAATAACTGAAAAAGCTTTGGTTATTTTCAGAGGTGGTCAGTTCACTGTAAAAAATAGTGCTGTTGTTGGTTTGCAAGGAATAAAGAATGTGTTGTGTAAAGGAAGCGGTTGTGCGTATTTAAAGATTTGTGTCATCATTAAAATGTTTTAAAAACCCTTGAATTGAGATGATGAAAGCAAGTTGTCACTTAGAATATGTGCAGTCATTTATTTAAATACTGTATATTCAAGGTAGATGCATAGTTGTAATTCATGCATGCGCATTAAATGGTACATATTAGTCATTCTTCATGATGATAACATGCTTGCATGGGAAGTAATTCAGCTGCTGTTGAAAAAGGTTACAAACCTGGAAGGAATAAACCTTACAAAATATATAGAAGACACCTGAAAATGATTTTGACTGATAAAATACTGCATGTATTCAGACCTTGATGCATCACTTACTTCAGGCCAGGACCATAAAACCAAGAGCAAAAAACCCCCAAAACAGAACAAAAAGAAAAAACACAACAAAAATTCTTCGAATTTCATGGAAATGGCAGTGCTGATGATTTTTGGTCTCGGTGACCGGACATAGAACACCCAGCCTGGGGTCAAAATACAGATAATGACGGTGGCTACAGGACATTCTTGCTCTAAATTGCTACCTGAGGAAAAAGCCAGAGGCGTGCCAAATCCCTAAAGAAAGTGGAGTGTATGAGAAGGACTCACCACACACACAAGTGCTGCCTTGAAATAGCAAACAGTCTGTGGAGATGACGCCCCGTTTGTTCTCTGTCAAAATTACACATGTACTGTGAAAGCAGAGGAAATATCCTCCCCATGTTTTATTGTATTTTATTAGTTCAATGTTCAGGCCTGTGGTACTGAAAGCAAATTAAGTTTTCTTGTTTTGGTTTTTTTAAGTATGCACCTTCATCCATTTCAATATCTCTCATTAGGCTCGCATCGAAGAGCTGGAGGAGGAGCTGGAAGCAGAGCGGACCATGAGAGCCAAGGTACTGTATATCTACACACTTGTGAGGAACTGTGTGGCTTCGCTCTTTAGTGCACATGAAACAAAGAGCAGTTAAATCTGTCTGTCCTTCTGTGTGGTAGATAAGAGGAAACCAGATAACTTGGTTCTGCTCTAATGTTCAGGCCTGTGGTGCTTAGAGCAGTTTAAAGATTGAAGGGGACGGTAAATGAAGAAGAACAGACGAAAACAGTGCTGATGTGCTGGCAGCTGGTGGGGTACATGTGCTGGTGCTGTGCCTCTGGTCACCCCAAACTATCTGCACCTGTGATAATAAAAGGGGGTTGAAGAGACCTTGTGTTTCTGATTAACATAGAGGGAACCCATAGGCGTGGAGGGAGCCCCGACGTCCTTTTTCTTACTTTCCCAGATCGTTCTCTGTCTTCACACACCCATATCAGTGCACCTTCTGTAAGCCCTTTGCCTTGCTCCTTCAAGTGGAAGAATAGGGCATTTTTTCCATCCATCTTACATTTGACTGCAATAAAGTGTCCCAGATGACTTCTTTCTAATGCATCATTTTTTCAAAGGAGCATGTCTTTGCCATAAAAAGCTGATACCAAGGTGGCTCTTTAAGTGCTTGCTGTTTCAAACAAGGACTTATAGTATGTGTGTGCTAGCATGACAGAGCCCACTTAAGAGCGTACTGTAGTTACAATAGGAAAAGGCAGAAATGCAAAGGCATATATTTCACTCCAAGTGGTAAATAGAGTGACAGCTGGCCTGAGGGTGTGTTTTTCCCCACTCTGGGTGGTATTCTTAATGGTGCTAGCTGAGACCCCTTCAGCCTCTGAAGCTGCAGAGCAGCGAAGAGGCAGGCAGAGACATGCAAGGTCTTTATCTGTTCCTCCGTCTTCAGAGCAGCTCAAATACAGCATACCTTTGCTGCAGACAGGTTCGCTATTGTTAGGCTCTGCTCCTCGGGTCCCACTGGGGAGATAGAATTATGAGATAGAGGCTGACAGACAGCACTGTTTTTTCTAGGATCCTCTCCTGTCTGGAATGCCATGCGGTTTTACACACACACGCTCACACACACTATATAATTGTAAAGTAGCATGTTCTCACACACCCAGGAACACACATAGTATGCATAGCATTCAGTCAGTACACAAACACTTTATCTTTAAACTGGAAATCACACATTCTCCATAGAAACATGAACAACAAAAATTAACTTAAAAGTCAGGTGACTACGTAGAATATGAAAGGGGTTAAACTCTTGGTTATTATCCAGTTTAAGCTTAAGGGTTGTCAAATTGTTTAGCTCCTTTGCTTTTTATCTTGGGTTTACTAAGTGAATCCTTATAGTTTTGATGCAGTCAGGAATTAAAACAGATAAGTATGACCTCACAATTATCTTGCCAAAGACGCAACTTTAAATTGTTTTTCACTGTTTTTGCTTGCGACAGATGCCCAAAGTAGCCAATTTATGGAAACCAAAGAGCTACCAATGTCTTGATAGCTAATATTGCTAATTTATTAGCAATTAAAGTCAAATTTATTCAGTATAATTTTTTTTAATATCTGATGCAGATGATGTCCTAATGTGAAAAGTAAAGCTGCTTCACGATTTAGGAGCAGCAAGCTGCAAATGGCACTTGATGCTATGCTTAAAACCCCCAACATTACCATTCTTTACTAAGTGTAATATTCTGCTCTGGGTACTCGCTAACATTTTTATGAGATTAGATCTGATCAGATCAGAGCCAAAATAATAAATTTGCTTGGTTCTTGTCCCAGATGCTCCCTCGCCCCAGCAGATATTGTGCCTCACCCTATCCATAACATCATCCTCTATCACACCAACCCTCTGCATATCCTCCTTCACTATATCCATATCTCCTTTGGTCAGTATACCCACAATCCCACTCTGCACATCTAAAAACAACCTCAACCTTGTCTCCCTTAACTTTGTCTCCAAACTGCTCAACCTGAGCTGTTCTTCTGACCTTCTCATTTCTCATCTTGTTCACTCTCAATGAAATTCTGAACATCTTCAGCTCTGCCTAGCCTCACCCTGTCCAAACATGTCAAACTGTCCATCATAATTGGAACCAAGAAGGAGCTCACCAGATCTTTGATATAATCTTACCTCCATCTTTCACTCCTACCATACATATGTCCTGCACCACCCTAACATACTTCTGTGCCATGCAGTATCACAGCTCCTCTCTTGGCACCCAATCATATGCTGTCTCAGAATCCACAAAGACACCTTCTCAGTACTTCTCCATGAACACTCTGAAAGCAAGCATCACACCTGTAGTGCTCTTTCTGGGCATGAAGCCATACTTCTGCTCACTGATAGCCACACTTCTATTTAAGCTAGCTCTTTTCCATGGTTTCATGGTATTTCTCATCAATTCTATCCCTCTGTAGTGACCAGTGTTGGGTAAGTTACTTTAAAATAGTAACTTAGTTACATTACTAGTTACTTCTCTCAAAAGTAACTCAGTTACTTCAAGTTACTCGTTACTTTCAAAGTAACTAGTTACTAGGGAAAGTAACTTTGGTTTTACTCAGAATTCTCTTGTTAATGTGTTTCTTCCATAACTTTGCCAGTCTTCTAGCTTGCTTACTTGCCACAAGTGCACTGTGCCACCTACCAATAGAAAGGAAAAGATAATGTGCATATTTCCACGAGAGAAATCCCACGCCTGGACCGTCATTGACTGCTGCCATGATTCTAGCCTACGTCACAGCGTCATGTGCACCTTTTACATCCAACACAAAAACTGCAGTCGTGGTGCTTTCGATTGTACTCAGAACTCGGAAATTCTGCCTTCTGAATAGGAAGATGTAGGTAACACCAGACTGCAGATGAGCTGCATACAGGGCTGGACTGGGACAGAAAATTGGCCCGGGCATTTTGACACCATTATAGGAAAAATCATAAAGCCTTTGAATGAAAACAAACACTGTTGTGACAGTGATGTTCACTGTTCTGATGGTATATATGCATCAATCTATCAATCGTTTGTTGTAAGATTCAGATAATTATTTTTTAAAAGCTAGACATTTTAAATGAGAATAAGAAAGAAAAGTATTTCTTTGTGCCCCCCTCTCCCTGTTAATGCCCTACCTGGCCCCCTGGCAACACTTTGCTAGATCCGCACCTGCACAGTTACCAGCTGTCAGCTACCTAAAAAAGGATCCTGGTGTTATTTGTCTCTCAGAAACAGTTCATAACTTCCCTTCAACTCATTCATGTCACCTAAAAGGTAAACCTGTTTCTCCATCACCTGTTCAGCTCTGATGATCCAGTAAGGACATCTCCTGGTTTCATCTTCATGTTTCCCTCTCACCAGATAACCAAACCATATCATGACCAGCAGCTTTACAGCTGTGGCTCCAGCAAACATCAGCTGATACTAGAAATTAATATTAAATAAATTCTAACAACAGCTGATCAAGCTTAAACGTGCTGCTGTTGTTTAGCGCGACATCCGCTGGTTTCCTCTTTCGGCGCAAAGTGAGCGATAAACAAACAAGAGAGCCGATCAGCTGATCATTGATCAGTTTCATGATTGAAGTAGAAACGGGAGAGGGAGGGGAGAGAATGAAAGAAGAAGAGGCAGCTGTGCAGCAAAGACACAGAATAACTCCAGCTTTGTGCCTTTTTCATTGTAGCTGAATTACGGGACAAACTGTTCCTTTTCACCTCAATAAGAAACGCGTAATATTTTCTCTGAATACCAGACGGGACGGTTGGCAACTCTAATAACTTATGAACAAAATAAAGTTCAACATCATTAACTTCATAGCACCCACCCAGCTGTATAGAAACTCCGTCATGCTAGCTAGCACGCAGTACGGAAAAAGTCAGCATAACGAAAATAAACTCCACCTAAACTTGGTTCATATCTGACCCAGAGAGACTGCAGGTCATAACTTCTTACCTGAAGTTCAGTTCACACTTGGACCGGCGGCCGCCTCGGGTCTCTTTTCCTTCTGCGTCCCTTTTCCTTCATCCACCTGCTGCCTCCACCACTTGCTAATGTTACTGAATCTGTGGAAGCTCCGCGATGCCACCACACGAAGTAACGAGTAACGACCCTATCTAAATCCCAGTAACGAGTAACGCGTTCCTGATTTTGGCATAATAACTAGTTACCGTGCTCGTTACCACAATAATAACGTAGTTACTGTAACGCGTTACTTAATAACGCGTTAGTCCCAACACTGAAAATAAGTCATGCTAAACTGTCACTAGCAGGACTTTCATTGAAATTATCTCATTTTTGTGTTAAATTGGTCCCTGCTTGTAACTTACAGAAGATGATGGACATGTTGTATTGTATAAAGACTAACTTTGGAGAAAGCATTTGGCTCTTTCAATATATACTTACTTACTATACCATATATACTTCTCTAATATAGAAAAAGAGACGTATACAAACCTGTATCTTTTTGGACAATAAGATTAAAACCATTGAAGTAAACATACATTTAGTTTTGTTTCAGGATAGAACATCTCACCAGTCAGGGGTTTAGTTTTTGGAGACTGAGTAAATGAACACTAGAAATCACTTATGCAAACACAAATTGGCTGACTGCACAGAGACACACTCCTACTCCTTCATGCTCTTGTGCAAATGAAGATAAATCTCCTATCTCTAACAGAAGGGCACTTTAGGAGCACTGACCTTCCATTCCACCTCCGCACAGTGTTAACCCTCGACACAGAGCCAGCGTGTGGACACAAAGGGCTGGGTTCAGCTGTGAGCTGTTTTTTGAAGATTTAGCTGGAGGAGTATGGGGTGGAAGAGGAGGCCCCCAGTGAGAGTCATCTATTTTCTGGCTGAAGTGTGCTGACGGCCGTGCCTCATTGCTTCCATCAGGGGGCCCCGAGACTCTGGCTTTTGTGGGTCAGTCTCAACATCTACGGCTGTCGTTAAACTGGCCGTAAAACACGTGTATAAAAAAATAAGTGTTTTTAATTACAGAGCACCAGTTGTTGTTTGTGCATATAATGGACCAGTATAATAAACTCATTCCATGTGTGCTGTTCCATGTTTGAGCATGAGATGAGGGTATGTACTGTCAAGTTTTATTACACTGTGTATAAACTGATATATAATCAGTTTTCTTCTACTAGTGGAGCCGGGATTTTGTTTGTAGAAGGTAATCATAGTTAATGATCTTATGTGTCTCATAATGTCAGAACATATCTATTCTTAGTACTTTATTTATATTATATCAAAAGCGTTACCAGAAATCTAGAAAAAGTTTGGGTATATATGCTGATACTGCTTCAGTAAGCCACTTAAGTTTTAGGACTTTTTGGTAGTTGTCAATCCATCCATCTTCTGTTTATCTAGTGCTGGGGGCTGCTACCTAAGTATATAAGCCAAAACGTCCCTGTCCTTAGCCACCATCTTTAGCTTATCCAGGGGGAACCAAGGTATTCCCACGCCAGCCAAGAGATGTAATCTCTCCAGCGTGTCCTGGGTTTGCCCTGAGGCCTTCGCCTGGTGGGTGATGCCTGAACCACCTCAGATAGCTTCTTTCTACTCAGAGCCCCTCTGAATAACTGAAATCCTCACCCTGTCTGTAAGAGAGACACCAGCCACCTGTCAGAGAAAGCTCATTTCTGGTGCAGGTATCCACAATCTCTAAATCAACAGCTTCACTTTTACGCTCGTCCACGTCACTGCAGCTGTGGCCCCAATCCGTCTGTCAGTCTCCCGCTCGCTCTTAAACAACGACCTGAGATACTTGAACTCCATCACTTGGAGCAGCAATTTGTCCCTGACCCAGAGAGGACGCTACAACCTTTTCCAGCTGAGGGCAGAGGCCTCAGACATAGAGATGCAGATTCTCATTCACTTCATTTCAGTTTTCAGTTAAATTTTCGACAGCTGGTATTAGTAGATATAATGAGAAAGGAGTCACTGGTAGTGAAAGGAGTCACTGGGAGGTAACTGTAGAGTTTCTCTGGTTTGAATCCTTTAGCTTCCTTTTGCCCATTATTGTTGCTTTATTACCTTTATTTTTATAGTCACTATTTTCACTCCATTAGCAGCAGAAAGCTGTTTTCAGCACCAAAAAGCAAACAGACAAAGTTAACAACTAGCAGCTAAAACACAAGATTTTCTGATGAGTGGTTCAAACCAAAACATAATAAGAAGAAGGGTGAATCAAAGTGAGGTAAAGAGCCAAAGTATAAAGAGTATAAAGGGTTTCAGATCCCATAATGATGGACAGATAGCTCACGGCACTTTTACCCAGAAATCTTTGCATTATATTGTATAATTTTGTTGTCCGATATCCTTCTTTAACTGTTGTGTTTATGGCAGGTGGAGAAGCAGAGAGCTGATCTCACCAGAGAACTGGATGATCTCACAGATCGCCTTGAAGAAGCAGGAGGAGTCACCGCCTCACAGGTAAACTACCAGCACACAAACACTGTCGAGCTGCACACTTCAGGACTACATAATTTCCCTCATAAATAATCCCAGATTGTACAGCTAAATGCTAGTACACGAAGAAGATTTCCAGGGCACTGCCTGGAAAATCTAACTTAAATTACTTCCTGTGTGTGTCGAACAGATGGAGGTGAATAAGAAGCGAGATGCAGAGCTGCAGCGCCTGAGACGAGACTTGGAGGAGTCCTCTGCCCAGTCTGAAGCTCAGGCTGTGTCTCTGAGGAAGCGGCACAGCGACGCCGTCACAGAGCTCACAGAGCAGTGTGAAGCTCTGCAGAGGACCAGAGCCAAACTGGATAAGGAGAAGCAGAACCTGAGGATGGAGGTGGATGACCTAGCTGCTTCACTGGACAGTTTACAGAAGGCCAAGGTCAGGATCTGAGATCACATGGACCTTATCTGTATTTTGAACAAGACAGCAACGTCACAGACTTTTGTAATTGCCTTGAGTGTGACCTAATGTGCTGTGATGTTACTGTGCCCCAGGCATCCTCTGACAGCCAGATGAAGAAGCTGGAGGAGCAGCTGTCTGAGGCCAACAGGAGAGGAGACGACCTGCAGAGGACGCTCACTGAGATCAGTGTGGCCAAGAACAGACTCACAGGTAAAACAATGTTACACCTGTGGGACATGAGCAATTACAGAAAGTCATTCAGAAATCCCATTTTCCCATCCTGTCAGTGGCTGTGGCTCAGGCGTTAGAGCAGATCAGCTACTGACTGGAAGGTTAGTGGTTCGGTCCCAGTCTGCATGCCTAATGACCTTGAGCAAGGTACAAACCCAGTTGCAAGTTTTCTTAATCAGTTTCTTTCTGTCTTACAAGTAGGCAAAGCTTGATGCATATACTTTAAGGTTAAAGTGATCTTCTCCGGGATGTTACATGCAGCCTTAATTCACTAAAACTGGCTCCCAGTAGATTTTGTGCATGTAAAAATAATATATTTTGATGACAACTAGTTAACGATTGACACAAAAGATGGTGGTGGTATGAACTCATATTTCATATTCATATTTTAAGAATAAAAAAGATCCGTTGTTAGGAAAAAAGACTGTCAGTAATTTCTAAAAAATTTTTGAGTAATTCTTTCTTTTATATTTTGCCAACGACAAACCTGACTGACTAAGCCCTCCTGACCACTTGTCCTCAGGAGATTTGGGAAAAGATCTAAAAAGCAAACTATTTAGGCAGAAAACGAATGTGTTGTTAGGATAAGATCAAGTATGCATATGTACATTTTAATTACATTAAGTTTACCAAAGCAGGAAGGAAGGTCAATCAAAATTAGAACAAATCCCAAATGAGAGTAAAGCACCAGAAAAACTGCAGATGTGTCCTCTAATGCAACACGATCACATCTTTCATTTAAGACTCTGAGGACCTTGTCTCCAGGTTTTCTAGTGAAAATGTCTCCAAGAAGTCTCGCAGAGACACTGACATGGTGTCTATTTGACACAGCATTTTATGCTACACTAAGACATTACACAGCTCTTTTTGCATTTCTCCCATATGAGCTCATAATAATATAAAATATTATTTTTCGAACACTGAAATAAAATAAATGTAACTTCCTGGAAGACGTGTCTTTGCTTTGCCACCACGTTGCTATTCTATATGAACGTCTTAAACTGCATCTGCCTTTTGTAGCTAAATAATCCCATTGTTTGTGTATGGTGTCTGAATTCTGCTGCATGCTACAGTGCATCATTAACCGGTGCTCCTGTGTGTCCTGTCAGCTGATAATGCCGACGTGAGTCGACAGATGGAGGAGGCAGAGACCAGAGTGAGCCAGCTGACCCGATCCAAGACTCTCCTCCAGTCACAAGTGGAGGAGCTGAAGAAACAGCTTGATGAGGAGGTCAAGGTCTGTGTTTTGAACATAAAGCAAAAACACATACTTTTTGTCTGTTTTGCAGTTTAAAGTAGGCTTATTCAATAGAGTTAGTTACACAAACTTAGTATTTAAAACTTTTCTACTATTATAGCGTGTTCTGTGAATGTGGTTGCCTTTGTGAGGCTATTAGACTGATTGTTTTTGGTAAGATTTGGGAGAGAGTCTAGAGAGGTGGAGATGTGCGCTGGAGAGGAAGTCAGAAGAAGCAAGACAGAATCTATGTGCATGGGAATGAGAGCGAGGCAGGTGGGATGCTGGAGACACAAGTGGAGAGGTATTGTAGGTGGATGATTTTAAACACCTCGGGTCAACCATCCAAAGTAACAGGCAAGTGCACCTCTACTGTGCACAGGAGAGGTGAAGAAGAAACTGCAGACAGGATGAAGCAGGTGGAAATGAGTGTCAAGGTTGATTAATGGACAATCTTCGGATTTAGTCGGTCTGGTGAAAGGTAATGGGGAAGTGTGAGTGTGAGCCTCCTTGTCTAAGAAGAGTATTATGCATGCAATCATAGATGATCAGAATCAGAATCACCTTTATTCGGCTAAGTTTGTGTACACAAAGAAGGAATTTGACACTGGTACACTTTACTCTCAGCATATGAAATGTTTCAAATATGCAATTTTAAATATGCAATATATATAGACATACAAATAGTGAGTGTAATCAAGAAGAGACAAAAAGATGGGCAGACTAACCGACACCTCTATGTCCCAAACGGATGTGTCATTTTATCAAAGCTTTGTACGTTAGTTCAGCTTTTATATTGTGCTTGTGCTCCAAACAGGTTAAAAAACCTTTTAACAACCATGAGTGAAGTGAGTCAGTGTGTTAGCACAGATTTGTGTTACATTTCTGGGCTTTACACTGTGCTCAAAGTGTGTCTCTTCGCTGGTGTTGCCAGTGTAAGCAGGGGGTCAGCAGCACTCTGAGCTCAGTGCGGCAGGACTGTGAGGTGCTGAGGGAGCAGCTGGAGGAGGAGCAGGAGAGCAAGCAGGAGATGCAGCGCCTCGTCTCCAAACTCAACAGTGAGGTGACGCACTGGAGGACCAAACACGAGGCCGACACCATCCAGCATGCAGACGAGCTAGAGGAGACCAAGTACGTGGTGTTGATACTGGCAGCTATCATCTTCATCTGGCGAGGTGTGATGCCTTGAATTGAGCCTGTAATGTGTCTCAGAAGTCCAAATCATACGTGTGTCACAGGAAGAAGCTGGCAAGCAGGCTTCAGGAGGCTGAGGAGGCCGTGGAGGCCACCCAGGCAAAATTTTCCTCACTGGAGAAAACCAAGCAGAGGCTGCAGGGAGAGGTGGAAGAGCTCTGTATGGACCTGGAGGAGGTAGACAGAGCGGCTCGTTATATACTCATTTATTTGATGCCTTGCCATAAAGCTTTGGTGTTATAGCAGTGTATGGTCCCTGCCTTAGGCCAGCAGCTGTGGGCAGGCTCTGGATAAGAAGCAGAGGGTCCTGGAAAAGCAGCTTGGAGACTGGAAAGAGAAGTGTGAGGAGCTGGTTGCCGAGGTAGAGGGCTGCCAGAAGGAGAGCAGGCAACACGCCAGCGAGCTCTTCAAACTCAAGACGGCTCATGAAGAGACTCTGGAGCAGCTAGAGGCTCTGCGCAGGGAGAACAAGGCCTACCAGGGTATGACGGCGCACATGTGAGGGCTGAATGAACATACAGCTGCCTGTCTTGGATTGCCTCATATGCAAGTTCTTCTTTGTCCCAAAGAGGAGGTAGCAGACCTGACAGAGCAGCTGTCCGATGGAGGCAAGAGCGTGCATGAGCTCCAGAAAGCAAAAAAGAAAATTGAGATGGAGAAAGAAGAGCTCCAGGCCTCGCTGGAGGAATCTGAGGCCGCACTGGAGGTGAGTGCTTTATCAAGTCTAGATTTGCTCCAATATTTGAAGCTTGTCGTTTGTAAATTGTGCGTTTCTTCTTCATTCCTCCGGTTTTGCCAGGCTGAGGAGACCAAAGTGCTGAGGCTGCAGCTCGAGTTGTCTCAGGCGAAAGCAGACCTGGAGCGCCGACTACAGGAGAAGGAGGAAGAGGCGGAGGCTGCGAGGTACCTCAGCTTCCTCTCATCCTTCATGTTTCTCTGCATTCTGTTTTTCTCCACCATAATGTTTCTTTTTAAAGTTTGCAGATAATACACAGTTACACATGACACTGGAACAGGGTTTAGTCTATTTAAACTTTGGGTAACTTTCCCCCTTGATGTGGTTCGTTTGTGCAGAAGTGAACATGGTAATTGCACTCTAGTGCAAACCAAATAAGCCACACTGAGACCCTTTGAAAGAGGTGCTCGTGGTCTAGTCCAGCCAAATCTAGAGCAGCTGGTTTTTGGTAAGAGATCCAGCCCAACTACCAGGTGTACGCTCCAAGTCTAAGTGGCTAACTCTGATGAGCATAATCATTAGCTTCTTAATTTGTTTCCTTAAGTAAGCATCTAAATCTAGAACAGAACTTTTTCTCAAAGTTTTTATGAAAGCTAAAGATTCATGAACACAGAGGAGAATGAACAGAACCCTTAAGTGGCCATTAGAGCTCATTTTTGGCACTTATCTTTATTTTGCTGTTTATCTAAGACAATGTTTTTCATCTTGTTCCCTCATGCCCAACGTTAGAAAAAGCCACCAGAGGGCGTTAGAATCCCTGCAGGCCAGTCTGGATGTAGGGGTGAAAGGGAAGTCGGAGGCACTGAAACTGAAGAAGAAACTGGAGGCTGACATCAATGAGCTGGAACTGCAGGTGGACCTGCTCACCAAGAGCAACACAGAGCTCAGCAAGAACAGCAAGAAGATGCAGCAACAGATCAAGGTCTGTTCACAACATTCGGCAAGTACAGTAAGTGTTTTCTACACCACCCTGCTCACAGAGCAAGTGTCTGTCACAGGAGCTGCAGGCTCAGCTGGAGGAGGAAGTGAGGAGCCACGAGGAGTGCAGGGAGGAGCAGGTGGCCATGGAGCGACGCTGCTTTCTGCTGGTCAGCGAGGGTGAGGGGACCCACGCGGCCCTGGAGAGCGCCGAGAGGGCCCGAAAGGCTCTGGAGATAGAACTGCAAGAGTCCGGGGAGAAATACAGCGATCTCAACAACCAGGTATTACACGGTGCCTCTGCTTCTGTTTCACTCATTCTAACCGGACCCACATACACTCACAGACTTCCTGATGTGTGTCCAGTTCCAGTCGGCTCTCAGCGGGAGGAGGAAGCTGGAGGTGGATCTCCAGACTGTGCAGCAGGAGCACGAGGAGCTCCAGGCCGAGATGAGAGGATGCACAGACAAAGCTAAGAAGGCCACCTGTGAGGTAAAACACATGAGATGACTCCATGTCGAAGCACACAGCAGATTAATACAGACGAGGTCGGTAACGCTGGAAACGGATGTTCTGTTCTGTCAGCTTGCACGAGTTGGGGAGGAGCTGCGTCTAGAGCAGGAGCACACGCTCCACCTGGAGAGAGTGAAGAAAGGACTGGAAGCCCAGATCAAAGAGATGAGCAGCAGACTGGAGGAAGCTGAGCAGATGGCTCTGAAAGGAGGAAAGAAGATCATCCAGAAGCTGGAGGGAAAGGTACACACAAACATGTCAGAATGCCTGAACTGTTTCGCTTCTTTTTAGCCTCACAATGTTGGAGCTGTGAAGCAACTGCTCTGGGATATGTGCAGTTACTTTAGCTAGTGTGGTCACGAGTATCCCTGCTATAAGTGTCTGCACAGAAGAAGTACTTACCTGTTAGACTTATAAAGTAATTCAATGTGTAAAGTCGATTAATCATCAATACTGCTGTAGTTTAAATTTCTTCCAGAAGAAAATCTTGCTACAGGGCAGGCTTCATGAAAATGCTGCCTCCTGGAACTTATTTGAACCGTTACCCTAAAGTACATAAAAACATAAAAAGTCAGACCTGCAAGAAAATCCTCCTAAAGGTGATGTTTCTAAACCATTCTTTATTTTTACAATATAATAAAATGATATAAAAACTAATTAGAGGGATTAAGGATTTATATTTACATGCTAGTGGCTAGCCATTTGCACATGCCTTTGCATGTAGCACACTGGCATATGCAGAAATATGACAAAACAAAGTTATGAGCTGTATGTTATTGAGTATTGGTTGTCTGGCCTGCAGTACATTTCTGCTCTTATGGAACTTTTGACAAATAACAAATTGTAACAGAGTGTGTCTTCACTAAACACTCAGTGGATAAATATGAAGCCTTCCTGCACACAATAGTAGATACTCTTTGCATGCAGGTGAAGGAGCTGGAGCTGGAGCTGGAGTCTGAACAAAAGCGGCACGCTGAGACAGTGAAGACGCTGCGGAAGAACGAGCGTCGGCTGAAGGAACTGCTGTTCCAGTCGGAGGAGGACCAGAAGAACCAGCAGAGGATGCAGGAGCTGGTGGAGAGGCTGCAAAACAAGATGAAGGCCTACAAGAGACAAGTAGAGGAGGCCGTACGTCACCTCATCCTCTTACTCTGAACACGTTTCCAAGCATGGTGTTTGTGGGCTTTAACTCACACTGCTGTCACTTCAGGAGGAACAAGCTAACATGAACCTGGCAAAGTACAGGAAGACCGTGCACGAGCTGGATGATGCCGAAGAGAGGGCGGACATTGCTGAATCAGCGCTCACCAAGATTAGGACCAAGAACAGAGGAAGCTTCGGCAAGGGATACTCCTCCGTAAGTATTCTCTGGAACAGTATATTATCAGGTGTATTACGCGGTTTATTAAATAATAACTCCATGTTAGCCTCTTCTACTAAGTACTTGTTCTGACTCTAAGGCCTGTGTCTGTTCTAACAGGGTTACAGCACTCCGTACCCAGGCCGAGTCCGGTCACCCAGTTCAGTGGGCTCGGAAGGCGGAGGAGATCCTCAACGATGACGAGGAGTCAGTCAGCTCCCTCATCCCAGCCTATCTCAACTCCCTCAAGAAGCTCATGATTGATTAGGAGCATGGCTTCAATTTCACCATCATCCCCCAGAAGTGAAGCATGGTACAGTATGAAGTTTGAAACATCCAAAAGGTTCCATGGGTGGAACCTGACTTTTTTTTGTGTATGCTGTACATTCCTGTTGCGTTTTCTACAATGTACTTGTGGCTTCCTCTCTGAGTGAAAGCTCATAGCCCTGACACATTCCAGCTTTATATCCCCTTTTTATCCATTTATACTGTAACATTTGTATGTAAAAACTAATAAATGTATTTCTAAGTGTTCCAGATTTCCAAATATCTAAAGAACAATCCTCAGGCTGATTCTCAGTCTGGAACACACCATTTTATATGAGATATTGTATTTGTTTAATACATAAAAAGCCAGACAAGACAAAGCATCAATAGTTACAAAATAAAGCTGGCACCCAGAAACTGCAGTTCCTCTAATGGCCACACGAGGCTGTTCAAAAAGCAAGTCAATCCACTACAGACTTCCAAATCAAAATGTGCAACTTTACTGTACTGACATATATACGGGGTGGCTGAGGCTATTCCAGACATTTGTGCTTTAGCAGATATCCTTCTCTTTCTGTAAACATGCAGAGTTTATGGATGCAGCTTGCTAATCAAGCCTGCTAGCATTAGTATTTACACTTCCTGATTTCTTAGATTTTCAAATATTTGTCACACACTCATGTTTCAGATCAAACACACGTGGACAAAAGTAACTGAAGTAAACAGAAAATACAGTTTTTACATGATGATTTCATTTATTAAGGAAAAAAGTAAACAAAAGCACCGGGGGCTATGTGAAAAAGTAACTGCCCCTCAAACATAGTAACTGGTTTGAGGGGCAGTTACTTGGGATGGAGCGTTTTTCATACATTTCCAGGAAGGATGTTGTTCCTCTTAGTAAATAAGCTCATTATTTAAAATCTGCATTTTGTATTTATTCCGGCTCTCTTTTTCCGATGTGATCATCAGGAAACTACTGTTTGTAGTCAAGATTTCCTTCATTTAAGCAAATCCGTGACAACCTTTAAGATAAATAAGGTTCAAATTGGCTGCAGTATTTATTAAACCATACATGCGAGAGGCTAAAGGGAAGTTTTTGAGTCCGTATATAAGTGGTGACTTAAATACAAAACACTTTTTTTCATGATTAACTTTTGCCTTATAAATGACTTCAGTCACTATCATAAAGTGTTGCTGGGGTGCTGTCAGCACATGGAGTAGTTTAGGCCATTAATGTCAGTGTATTTTCAGATTTCAAATGCATCTGTCTGAACTTTTCACTGACTAAACCTGTCACAAGACCTGACCAAATATGCTGTTGAATGTGAATTTTTTTTAAGGAAATAAAAGACCTTTTTTCCCCCCCATTAACTCTGTTTTCTTGCTTTTTTCTTTCTTCATTTTTTGGAAACAAACAAACCACAAAGCAACGCATTGAGACATGAGATACGTATTTCCATTTTATTAATGAAAAATGACAACTTTTAGCTGTTAATGTACAAAAACATCTCATTTGTCTCCTTTTAGCAGTCAAGCAGTACTAAGCAGTAATACTGGACAAGAACATTTGGTATGGCAGTTAGCTTCTGCAGTACGGTTACCAAATCCAACTGAAGCAAATGATTCATATTCCAAAACTCTATCATACTGTTAGAGATGTTTTCTTGTGTATAAAGCACTTGTATGTTTAATATATTATCAGTACCAAATATCTACCGTATGTTTTCTGTAAAAATCTACTATTTAATCTATTTTACATTCTTTCCACTACGATCCCCTTTCAGAGCAAATCACCTTAAAACATATTTACACATATATGTCACAGTTATGCTTCATGAACATAACCAAAAACAAGTCTGTAGCAACTTGTGTTTAGATGTCTTTGTATATGAACAGCAATTTACAGTAAAAGTTGATTAAAAATCATCTGAATGTAAAGTGCAACTGGCTGATTTAAAATTCTTATTAGAAATTTAAAAAAGGAGAAAATTAGATTTGTGAAGTGTTGCCAGATTTGGGATTTTAGTCCTCAGGAATTCACCGTTGGCTATTGCCCAACTCCTAAGTGTGATGATCAGTTACTGCCAGTCATAGTTTATGAAATGCAGCTTGTTGGTGGCAGTCCCATAAAGCATCTGATTTCCCACCATTTATTAACTGTGTCTGAATCTTTAATGGGATTCATGTCCCCTGCTTAAATTGTTTGTGTGTACAATAACAGAAGAGCCAAATTTTGAGGAACAGCACTTGGTGTGAAGTAAAATTTAGCTTGGCCTCATTAAATAAAGTCATTGTATGAAAAGAAGCCATCAGTTTCTGGTGGGTTTAGGTGGGAGGCTCGCATTGATTTTCCACAGAATGTGAGAGTCTGCAGATGTGGATCAACTGAACACTTGCGACAGCTGTGTTACAAAAGAGAAGCCTGCTTTTTTTTTTTTACCATAGATTGAACCGAAGACCCACTATTAGAAAAAAAAACTTTACCTTCAAACACCACTGCCATAATAAGCTGCATTTTGTTTTTAATTAAAATTAGATCTAGCAACAGTAACTAAAGAGTGGAGTCTAGCAAAGTCACCATGTACACACTGGAGACATTAAAGTACTTCATTCTGCTACAAAGTAACAGAGCAACTCTTTTTTTCTGAATGCAGTTTGCTTAGCAGCATCTGTTAAATCATTGCATTTCTGGAGTATTAGCATTACACTTCTGCCTAACATAAAGCTATTCAACACTTACAACATGTTGGTGCTTCTTAAACATTTGCCTCACCTAAGCATCCTTTACTAAAGAATATACATAAAGTTCCCATTCACTGTGCCGAGTAACAGCTTGTATAACACAAAACTATGACAGGTCTCGTCATCCCTCAAAAAACTCCCTCAGACACTGATATCATTGTCAGCAGGGGGGCTGTCAGGACGTAAAGAATAGCTCAGCACAAACTGACCATCCCTCAGTCTGTTAGGAATCACATACAGATCAGTGTGTGCATGCGTGGGAGGGGGAAGATCCCAGCACAGACTTCCTCTCCTCCGGCACGGAGCCTCGAGCTTGCTGTATCTGGGTGCGAGTTAATCAGATAGCGCCGATATCAGATCTCGATGTCCACTGGGCGAATTTCTCCAGTTTTATTCTCCCGTACCCACGTTTCTCTGTCTTTGGTTGGGTCCACACACTGCAGTAGCTGATCCACTGGCTCCATGGTCTGAAAGAACAAACAACAGCTGAAACGTCAAACAAGAAACTTTAGCCTCTTCTTCATGCTTCAGTCACTCAGAGAAAGTAGCTCTTTGCCTCCCTCTGCTGCTACTAGTGAGGTAACTATGCAATCAGGCTATTAGACCCTAAGTAATAGAACAAGCCCAGCAGAGGCCCTAGCCCTGAACCCAGGTATAATTTATTTGGGAAGCACAGATCACAGCTGGTACTATATAAATGAGTCCACCTCTCATATGTGTTGTAACTCCCATATGAATGGGGCCACCCCACCTCTTGCCCTATGCTAGCTGGGATAGACCCTGAGTTGGATAAGTGGAAGAGAACAGATGGATGGATGGATGAATGACGCCTTGGTGTATACTACCTGTTGCTTGCAAAAGACAGCAGATGTTGCACTTACACTTTGGTTGAACATGTCTGTCTCATGTCGAAGGGTGGTGTACTGGCAAAGATGCTGTCTGATCATCTCCACCCGCTCGACCTCCAGTCGTTCCAGCTCCTGAGAAAAAGATCAGTTTTAACAGCTGAGTCACAGAGAAGTTACCGAAATTCAGCATCAAGTGCAGTGCAGTGAATTCGCAAAACTCATTTGGAAATTCACTATTAGGAAACTGAATGGAATGGATAAAAAGAAAAAAAAAAAAGAGTAATTTCAGATCAAACTAGCACACAATGAACCACAAAACCCTGAAATAGATGTAAAAATGCAAAAAAACAAACAAACTTATATGTTGGGTATTAAAGGTTAATTAAAGTTAATACCCAACATTAATACTAACTTGTACCACAGGATGGTGTAATAAGTGACCATAATCTTTATTTAGCCAGGCAAGTCATTAAGGGGCCTGTTTTTAATCACAATGGAGGCCTGGAAGTGGGCAAAAAAAGTTTTTATATATAGCTAAAAGCACTGTATGAATGCTTGTGTGAATAAGACTTTGTAGTACAGAGCACTTTGCTCACATTGAGTTGAAAGGCACTATGGAAGCATGAGTGCATTTAAAATGACATATTAGAAATAACCAGTGTTGGGTAAGTTACTTTAAAATAGTAACTTAGTTACATTACTAGTTACTTCTCTCAAAAGTAACTCAGTTACTTCAAGTTACTCGTTACTTTCAAAGTAACTAGTTACTAGGGAAAGTAACTTTGGTTTTACTCAGAATTCTCTTGTTAATGTGTTTCTTCCATAACTTTGCCAGTCTTCTAGCTTGCTTACTTGCCACAGTGCACTGTGCCACCTACCAATAGAAAGGAAAAGATAATGTGCATATTTCCACGAGAGAAATCCCACGCCTGGACCGTCATTGACTGCTGCCATGATTCTAGCCTACGTCACAGCGTCATGTGCGCCTTTTACATCCAACACAAAAACTGCAGTCGTGGTGCTTTCGATTGTACTCAGAACTCGGAAATTCTGCCTTCTGAATAGGAAGATGTAGGTAACACCAGACTGCAGATGAGCTGCATACAGGGCTGGACTGGGACAGAAAATTGGCCCGGGCATTTTGACTAGAGACCGGCCCACCATTATAGGAAAAATCATAAAGCCTTTGAATGAAAACAAACACTGTTGTGACAGTGATGTACACTGTTCTGATGGTATATATGCATCAATCTATCAATCGTTTGTTGTAAGATTCAGATAATTATTTAATAAAAGCTAGACATTTTAAATGAGAATAAGAAAGAAAAGTATTTCTTTGTGCCCCCCTCTCCCTGTTAATGCCCTACATGCCCCCCTGGCAACACTTTGCTAGACCCGCCCCTGCACAGTTACCAGCTGTCAGCTACCTAAAAAAGGATCCTGGTGTTATTTGTCTCTCAGAAACAGTTCATAACTTCCCTTCAACTCATTCATGTCACCTAAAAGGTAAACCTGTTTCTCCATCACAGCTCTGATGATTCAGTAAGGACATCTCCTGGTTTCATCTTCATGTTTCCCTCTCACCAGATAACCAAACCATATCATGACCAGCAGCTTTACAGCTGTGGCTCCAGCAAACATCAGCTGATACTAGAAATTAA
Source organism: Haplochromis burtoni (assembly GCF_018398535.1). Lineage (NCBI taxonomy): Eukaryota > Metazoa > Chordata > Actinopteri > Cichliformes > Cichlidae > Haplochromis > Haplochromis burtoni. The sequence continues at coordinate 1,804,884 of NW_024582432.1, forward strand.
TATTAAATAAATTCTAACAACAGCTGATCAAGCTTAAACGTGCTGCTGTTGTTTAGCGCGACATCCGCTGGTTTCCTCTTTCTGGCGCAAAGTGGGCGATAAACAAACAAGAGAGCCGATCAGCTGATCATTGATCAGTTTCATGATTGAAGTAGAAACGGGAGAGGGAGGGGGGAGAATGAGAGAAGAAGAGGCAGCTGTGCAGCAAAGACACAGAATAACTCCAGCTTTGTGTCTTTTTCATTGTAGCTGAATTACGGGACAAACTGTTCCTTTTCACCTCAATAAGAAACGTAATATTTTCTCTGAATACCAGACGGGACGGTTGGCAACTCTAATAACTTATGAACAAAATAAAGTTCAACATCATTAACTTCATAGCACCCACCACAATAATAACGTAGTTACTGTAACGCGTTACTTAATAACGCGTTAGTCCCAACACTGGAAATAACCAATGGTAACATTTTACCCTTGGTGGTGAAAGTTTCAGTTAATTCTTCAGAAGGTAAATCCAAAAAGCACCTTTAAAGGTGTACAGACATTTTAAGTAATCGCAAAATATTACTTTGACTAAATTATGCTAACACATGTAAAACTCATGCATTCTTACCAGGCTTGTGGTGACCATCTCTTCAAACCATTTGGACTGTGACTGATTATAAAGGTCGACACAGCGCATGAGATCATCGCCTGCCATGAAGAAGAAAAACAAGCCAATTAGCAACTTTTATTTTGAAAATCTATGCACTAATTTGGCTACAACAGCAAAAAACAAAACCCCAAAACAAAGCAAGCCCAAGCACTTCATTTGGTTCTAGCATTTTACATCCAGCAGATGGTGTTGCAACCAAGATATTCCCTCACAGCTGGGGCGTTCGAACAAAACATGCATGTGCAGGGATGTTTTCTCATTACTCAGCTGATACAATTATTCCAGAACAGCACAGATAATCTAGACTGATAGAAGATTTCATTATGATACCATGAGCAATGAGAAAAGGAAAGGTCTAATCTGTTATTTCATTAATGTCTCTGCCTGCATCCAGCTGACAACAAAACAAACACTAATCATGTAGAAGATTAGATTAGAGAGGAAATGATGCTGAGTATTCTGTTCTTCATTCTTCTTCAGTCAACATGCGCTCATATATGTGCTACATTATGTTCACATTATTCCTATTCCTCTCTTCAATGTGGCTGCTAAATATCTCACAGCCGAGCTAGTGTGGAGTAATATTTCTTACAGTATAATCAGTAGTACAGTGAAAGCGGAAGGGGGTGGATGGTTTCTTGGGGCAGACCTGGCCTATAAGCGTAGTCCACAAATTTTCAATTGGGATAACATCAAAGCTTTGGGAAGACCACTCCAGAAACTTAACTTGCTTCACTTAACATGATTGACGTGTGCTTAGTTTGATTTTCCAGTTGGACCATCCAACTGTTTCAACCATGTAGTAATTCATTTAAGGTGAAGCTGAAGAATTTGGAACTAGTTCTTTATAAATCACAGGTACTTTATGCAATATATCAGTATAGAGAACATTTATATCCAAATCTGGTTTATAGGTCTTCCCTCTTGCCTGGACTCATATTTACCCACCTAGATTGTTTTAGTATGAACCCAGTTATGAGTTAAGGCTTTAGTTTAGTTTAGAAGACATAAAACAGTTCCTACATTAAACATTTGTCGCTATGAGTTCTATTCACGTGGATATCTCTACAGCTGATATCTCCAAAACTGAACAACTCTTCCAAAAATATTCTAAAAGGACGAAAAGAAATACAGGCCATAAGAAAGCTGTAATAAACTGCTCCTTTTGTGTACAATGCATCCATATATATGGATCTTGAAATGTTCTAGCACTTCTTAAAGTTCTTGCTGCTGCAGCAGAATTTACAGTAAACAGGGTTTTCTCTCACTTCAGCTCAGAATGGCTTCTATAAATAAACAGAGAAAAAAATGAGAAGCACATGCGCATAAGCCCTCCAAGAAAAAAGAGACTCTAAGAACAAATACATATATATATACATACACATATACATACACCCACACACACACACACACACACACACACACACAACACACATATATATATAACTCAACCAATAGGGCTTCGGAGTTGACGTCACGCCGCAATGCATTGTGGGAGCGCAGCTCCATTTTCGGGGTCTACGATCCAAACAAATACACTGTATTGGAACGGCGACTACGACAAGAAACACGCTTAAAAGCAGCTCGAAAGAAAACGGACGGTATAGAGATCGATTGCGTCCAGAGGCGAAGCAGCGGTATTTGAAAAAAATTGAGTGCATCGCAAATCTGGACCCATACGACATACGGCAGTGGAGTAAAGACCCAGACGACTTACCGCCACTGTCCTACCCCGATATCTTCACCTATCTTGTTTGTGGAGTAAGTGCTTACACTGCGAACCAGTTTCGTAATTACAAGTCACTGGAGGCGCATATACAATTTACAAATGGCTGGGTGCAAGATTTGGCTATTTTCAAGCCGCCAAAATCTGAGTACGTCGTCATTCATACTAAGGTACGTCAGCTGGAGTGCATCGAGTGACATAGCCATTTTCCACCCCCCACCATAATTAATGTTAAATCTTTATCATTGAACTGTTAAAATATCGTTATCATATTATGTGCCCATAATTGTATAGTAGATGCAAATTAACACATTGATAATCGGGCAAATTATAAACGCCAATCAGTGTCATAGGCAGGCTTCCCTACATTTGTGCGAAACAATTAGCGAATCGTTACATAGCACATATGTCTGCAAAGTCACTCCATTCGATGTTTGATCGCAATTTCTATAACTTCCGAGACCATCAACGGTAATATTATTCAGCTATAAAGTGTGATAAGAACATATTTAGAACTTACCGGAATGAAAATGTCGTGAGCACACCAGCTGATATCTGGAGACGTAACAGAACTTGATATCAGCTCGTCTCACGGCTGCTATCCAGGCTAGACGCCTTCGTTTGGTAACATCCGATACATGAGCTCCTTCATGTTGCTTCCAGGTTGGGAAAGCATAAAAAGACAATCCAACCTTATTCCCGTGCCGGTCGTAAGATCGAACATTGCAGCCGAGCACACAGCAAGTACGAACCATGGCTATGCTATCGCTCCTAGCTTAGACCCCCAAAATGGTGAATCGGGCCAAAATCCTTTCCACGCCCACCCCCGTGACATCACGCTCCGAAGCCCTATAGCACAAGTCACCATCAAGTGCGGGATCTACCAAGGAGATGCTCTGTCCCCACTGCTGTTCTGCATAGGCCTGAACCCCCTCAGTGAGATCATTAACAAGACTGGCTACGGATACCGACTACGGAACGGAGCAGTTGTCAGCCACCTCCTGTACATGGATGACATCAAGCTGTATGCCAAGAGTGAACGAGACATCGATTCACTGATCCACACTACCAGGCTATACAGCAATGACATTGGAATGTCGTTCGGACTGGAGAAGTGTAGTCGGATGGTAACAAAGAGAGGGAAGGTAGTCAGAACTGAGGGGATTGAACTACCAGAAGGCAACATTGCAGACATAGAGGACAGTTACAAGTACCTGGGGATCCCGCAGGCGAAATGGGAACCATGAAGAGGCCGCTAGAAAGGCTGCAACCACCAAGTACCTGCAGAGGGTCAGGCAAGTCCTGAGGAGTCAGCTGAATGGTAAGAACAAGATCCGGGCCATCAACACGTACGCCCTGCCCGTGATCAGGTACCCTGCTGGGGTAATAGGCTGGCCAAAGGAGGAGATAGAAGCCACTGACATAAAGACAAGAAAGCTCCTTACCATGCATGGAGGGTTTCACCCCAAGTCCAGCACCCTGAGGCTGTACGCTAAGCGGAAGGAAGGGGGCCGGGGACTGGTGAGTGTCAGCACCACAGTCCAGGATGAGACAAGGAACATCCAAGAATACATTGGGAAGATGGCCCCAACTGACCGAGTGCTCAGTGAATACCTCAGGCAGCAGAAACCCAAGAAAGAGGAGGGAGACGAGGAACCATCATGGAAGGACAGGCCCCTGCACGGTATGTACCACCGGCAGATAGAGGAGGTGGCTGATATCCAGAAATCCTACCAGTGGCTGGACAAAGCTGGACTGAAAGACAGCACAGAGGCACTAATCATGGCAGCACAAGAACAAGCTCTGAGTACAAGATCCATAGAGGCTGGGGTCTATCACACCAGGCAAGACCCCAGGTGCAGGCTGTGTAAAGATGCCCCAGAGACAATCCAGCACATAACAGCAGGGTGCAAGATGCTAGCAGGCAAGGCATACATGGAACGCCATAACCAAGTGGCCGGCATAGTGTACAGGAACATCTGTGCCGAGTATAACCTGGAAGTCCCGAGGTCAAAATGGGAGATGCCCCCAAGGGTGGTGGAGAATGACCGAGCTAAGATCCTGTGGGACTTCCAGATACAGACGGACAAAATGGTGGTGGCTAACCAACCGGACATAGTGGTGGTAGACAAACAGAAGAAGACGGCCGTAGTGATCGATGTAGCGGTTCCGAATGACAGCAATATCAGGAAGAAGGAACACGAGAAGCTGGAGAAATACCAAGGGCTCAGAGAAGAGCTCGAGAGGATGTGGAGGGTGAAGGTAACGGTGGTCCCCGTGGTAATCGGAGCACTAGGTGCGGTGACTCCCAAGCTAGGCGAGTGGCTCCAGCAGATCCCGGAATAACATCGGAGATCTCTGTCCAGAAGAGCGCAGTCCTGGGAACAGCTAAGATACTGCGCAGGACCCTCAAGCTCCCAGGCCTCTGGTAGAGGACCCGAGCTTGAAGGATAAACCGCCCGCAGGGGCGTGCTGGGTGTTTTTATTTTTATTATTTGTATATATATATATATATATATATATATAGTATATATATTATATATATATAATATGTATATGATGATACGTATATATATATATGTATATATATATATATATATATGTATTATATATATATATATATATATCTATATATATATATATATATATATATATATATATATATCTATATATATATATATAT
>NW_024582432.1:1813423-1819587 GCF_018398535.1 Haplochromis burtoni
ACATCTTATATCTATATTATATTATATCTATATATCTACTATATCATATACTATATCTATATATATATATATATAATATATATATCTATGAGTGCAGACTTCAGCCAGGTCTTTCAAATTGATTATTACATTCAGAACTCATGCTGAGCGCTGTAGATGTACGATATAGATATATATATATATATGATATATATATATATATATAATATAGATATATATATATATATAGATATATAGATATATAGATATGATAGATATATAGATATATAGATATATAGATATATATATAGATATATATAGATATATAAGATATATAGATATATATGATAGATATATATATATATAGATATATATATAGATATATATATATATATAGATATATATATATATAGAATATATATATATATATATATAGATATATATATATAGATATATATATATAATAGTATATATATAGATATAATATATATATAGATATATATATATATGATATATATATATAGATATATATATATATAGATATATATATATATAGATATATATATATATATATATATATATATAGATATATATATATAGATATATATATATATATATATATATATATTCATATATATATATACTATATATATAATTATATATAATATATATATACTATATATATCTATATACAATATTATCATTAATAGATGATATATATATATAAGATATATATATATATATATATATATATATAAATATATATATATAGTATATATGATTATATATATATATATATATATATATATATATATATATATATAGATATATATAGATAGATATATAGATATAAGATATATATATATAGATATATATTATATAGATATAGAATAGATATATATATAGATATAGATATATATAGATATATATGTATATAGATATATATGTATACACATATGTATATATAACATAACATCAGTGTAGAATAGGAAGTTGAGAAGACTCAACAAAGTCTTTTAGCACTGGTTTGGATCCATTTCCTTATCCAGTAAATTTCTGCTGAAGTAAGTTTAGTTTGAAAACAGATGTTGTGCACATACAGTCATAGTGGTTCTTAGAACATTTTGACAGATTTGTTTAAACTACATAATTTTAAACCTAGAAATTTAGAATTCACATGCAGTACCATTAAAGTCGGGAAACAGCGACCAACGGTGAATGTTTCATAGCCACATGAGAGGGTACAGTGTAAACAACAATTACCTCAGTGAAAGTGTGACCCTATAAAGACCCATGGTTTGACCTTTGCCCCATGCTCTGACCTGCTTGTGTGGATTTCCTGCGGGCTTTTTTGATGTCTTCTTCAATCTTGTTGCTGAGTTTGATCTCCAGCTGCTGCGTCTTTAGCTCCAACTCTTTCTGCCTGTCAGACAGAGCTTTACGAGCCTGCCAGAGATAAGAGTCTGAAGTAAAGACTTTCACAAAACAATCTGAATTTCTGGCTGAGCTTCAGGCAGCAAATGTTTTCCTTTAAACAATGTGCAACATCACGCTAACACGATAAAATAATGTTACAGTCTTCTTCAATTCACCACAGTGATAATGCTGTCTGCACCATTCATGCATCATTCAGTGTTAAAGCTTTCTTTTGACAGCCAACAATGTCAGTAACTTATTTGCAGTCCTGCTTTAAATGCTCAGTCGCCCATCAGATTACTTTATTTGAGAGAAACTGCTGAGTCCTTTCTCAGCATGATCGCTGATCATAAAGACACTGACAGATGATGTTAGACGAGCTTTACCCAGTTGCTTTCTATTGTATATATAAACAAAGACAAAATATCCAACAGATGAGAAACAGCCATCTGCTTATAGAAGAAATGTGGAATTATAATCAGCAGTGAGATGATTCCTTAAATAGTTTATACTGCCATATGAAATAATATAACGTACATGAGTTCTTATATTTGTATGAGTTTGGATACCTTCTCCACAGCCGCATAGCGGCCAACCATCTGCTTCCGTAGGTCGGCGATGTGGTGGTCGAGCCTCTTCATGTCCTTCTTAAAGTTTTCCCTGAAGGTCAGGAAGGGCTTCTCCACTTCACTCTGGAGCTGCTCAAAGAAAACAACACATACTGAATACTGATTTTTTTCTGTGCAGAAAAAAAATGATGAAAAGCTAGTTTCAGGCAAGCGTTTGTCAGTAAAACATGACTGGCCATTGCTATAATAGAAAAATAGCCCTTTATTGTCATTGTACATGTACAATGCTCTACACCAACTGTGCCGTAATAACATATAGACAGCAGACAGCAGGAATAAATAGCAAACAGGAGAAATACTGACTGCAGCTTTCCTGCTATGACAGAATTGATTCATTAAACTTACAGTTCCAAAACTTCTGAGTATCTTTTTCTTTGAGATAAAAAGGTGAGAGGCACAGACATTAGCCAAAAGTTTTGCTAGTGGCTAATTAGCCAAATATTTACACTGTTGGCTAGTCAAAAACAGTTTAGCATTCCTAGACTTTGGTTTGTTGAATCAACAACAAACCACAGAAAATGTAAGTGAGGAAGCTTATTCACAAAAGGAGAAAGTCTCCCGGGAGTGGACATCCCAGCAAATTCCCACAAACCTCAATAAGCTAAAGCAACGTTTCAAATAAGAGTGGGCTAAAGTTCCTCCACAATGATGTGAGAGACTCATAAAGTCAAACAGAATAGGCTTACTTCACTTTATTACAGGTACAAATGCTTCTACAAGCTACCAAATCACATGATGCACTTAATATTTCACACCATCTGCTTCTGCATTTATACTTAGTTGCTGTTAAATGAATAAGGATAGTGTAATATGTCATTTGTTGTCAGTCATTTGAGGTTGTTTTTACATGTCCTTTTTTTTAAAACATGACCGTATTTACAAAATAACGCATAGAAAAGTCATTAAGCCACTCAGGTCCATTGTATGTCCTGACACTGATACAAAATAGAGCCAAGTTTGGTCTCATTTAGCACTTCGTGACTTATAGTGTTCACTACTCAAAACCATGTGGTACTTTGATTGGTTTCAGAATTCTGGTAGCTGAAAGGGAAAACAAATGTGTCAGGCAGATTCATGCACTGAACAACAAATACAGCGACTGTTAATGCACATTAAGAGAAGTTTCAATAAAATGACTTCTTCTTCAAGAGCAACTCAGGTTTATAGAGTTTAGATTACAGTAATGCTAGTGATTAATCACAAAGGGACACCCTTTAATCACCTCTCTGTTTATCAGATTTAATTATCCAGAACCTTAATTAGCTCCATTCGCTCTGGTTGCATTCCATATATCATGTCATCATCTTCTGACACTGAGCTATTTTAGATCACAAATGCTTTGATATGAAGGAGCCAAGCAAAAACGAGAATCTCAGTTGTTATCATTCATTTGCTTCTCTTTTTGCTTGATCCTTTATTGGTAAAGTGGCTTTTAAAGTTAACAGCACATCTTCCAGATCCAAGTTTCTGACAAGGCCATATTATTTTTGAATGCCAGCAGCAGGCCCGTCACTGGTAATATGCAATGTGGTGTCCTGTCCCAGCTGTCAGTGATGAATGAGATGTGCAGCTCCTTCCTGCAATCACACCGTCATTCAAAATTCATTTCCACTTAAACCCTTCCTTCTCCTCCAAGAACCTGGAAAAGTGCCGCACATCTGTGCATCCCTGGAGGATAACATCACCGATTCCATTTCCTCCATCACTCCAGCTGGAATCCTGGCCTCTGTCTTTTGTCTCCCCCTCTTTCCTTCGACATCAAACATCGAAAACGACCTGAAAATGAAGAGCGCTAGCTGGCCCCTTGAAGACTTTGAAAGCATTACTGAGTTCTTAAGACAGAAGATGCCTCGCTCATAAATCATCTGCTACCGGTTCCCGCAGCCTTTCTGCTTGAGGGGAAATCGCGATTAAAAATTATTTTTAAAATAAATCAATAAATAAAATGTTGAGTCAAAGCCTCTGTGTCACACACATGTGCTTCAGCCCACAGAGCCATCAGGAAGCCCTTTACTCTATGTCACTGCATTAGAAGGCAGTCTGTCTGCCTAGTGAGTCACATGTGCTGTAGGCTGCAGTACCCGCAGCCAATATGGACGTACTGTAAAACCAAGCAGCAGCGTCCGTCCGGAGTAATCAGCCAATAAAATACAGTGTGACCTCTTCATCATAAGGCTTAAAGAGGTTAAACAACTGGAAACATTAGTCCACCTGATAAAACATCCCCCAGTTTATTCAGTAACTGTAAGGTGAAATAAGAGCCTTGGCTCTATGAAAAAGAGACGCTCACAGGGAGATGCAGGAAGTCTTTGTTCAAATCACAGGGCCACAGTCACATTTATCACTGTTCAGGGTCCCTGAAGGTTACGTTAAAAAGTTAACTGGGTTAGATCACATCTTATGGCTTTTATCTAAGCTAAACCTATTTTCAGTGTAGGTTTAAATGACCCACTTTTAAAAAAGCAGGAGCCTGGGGAAAAGAGGAATTGATGGGCTTTAACAGAAAGCTCAGCAGAAGTGTTCACACCAGTACTCTGTAGTTTCCAAACAGCTGTGGATAAACTGAGTGGCTGGTTGTTAATGCATCAGACTGAAGAAGCAAACTGAACTTTGGCTAAACAAAGTCGGTTAAAAAAACAAAACAAAAAGTGAAGAAATCTTCATTTAGACCTTTGTTTGTGCATTCTCATAAACGTGTGATCTCAAATGAATGAAAACTGTAAAAATGTTGTTTTTTTACAAATGTGATGCAATGCAAATAACGTATTATAAAGCTAGGTCGCATTCAATCAGAATATCCGGTCTTCCTTCTTTCTCCTCAACTGGTCGCGACAGATGGCTCCCTGAGCCTGGTTCTGCCGGAGGTTTCTTCCTGTTAAAAGGGAGTTTTTCCTTCCCACTATCGGCAAGGTGCTTGCTCATAGGGGGTCACATGATTGTTGGGTTTTTCTCTGTATGTATTATTCTAGGGTCTACCTTACAATATAAAGAGCCTTGGGGCGACTGTTGTGATCTGGCGCTGTATAAATAAAGTTGAATTGAATAGCAGAGACAAACTGATTCCTGTCCAGAGTGGAAGGCACTAACTGTTAGTTTGTTTTAACGATTCTGATAAGAGAAACACAAATAAAACAAAAAACAGCACCCTCATTTTGTGCATGTATTCACTTTTATATCAGTATAAAAGTCAAAATATGTTGTCACCATGTACTTCCATGTTCCATTTTCTCAGTTTGTGTTAAATAAATAATGGCACGGTGCAATATGTCATGTTAATCTCACTTTGCATATAATCTAATTTTTAGACCTGCTAAAACCAGGTTAGGTATTTCCTAAAGTGACAGAGGGTGTCCTTTCTTTCTTTTTTACCACGACTAACTTTAAGCTGTTGTTGTGAATGTAATCTGGCCAAAGAAAACAATGTTGCCTCTTAAAGCCAGTTCTGGTTTGGTCTAAACTATGTCTGTGGTGTGCGGGGGAGGAATCCATTCTGCCATTCAGTATTTTGTAAACAAAACAAACACTGGACATATCTTGTATAATATAGCGATGCTAGCTTTGTGTTTATTGGTATCCACCCACTTCATGTTGCCACTGTTAGTTTTGCCTGTTATTGAGACATTCCGTGGTCTCTGGTTGCCACATTGTTGCTAAGCTTTTCCTGTCTGCATCTATTGTATGCCCTTTTGTGCTTTAAGAGAGACGGGCATGGCTGTGGCGAATAATCAGGCAGTCAGAATACTATGAAAAATCTGTTTAGTTAATATTTGGTTTCATATCTTATTAACCGGATCCGACAGAGTTTGATGAATTACCTTCGAGGAGAACTTTAGGTGAACTTCAGCTTCGTCTGCCAGGCTCTTCTTCAGCTGGGCCCAAGCCTCCCCCAGAGTACTGAGAGCAGATAAGAAGGAGGGAGAGTGTGAGTGGTTAATATATTACACAATAAAAGACCACACACACTTTTATAAAGACTCATAGGGTGGGCATGGAAGCTGTCAGAGAAAATGGGGGGTAAGACGGAGCCGAGGGAGCAGGATGAATCCCACACACACACACACACACACACACACACACACACACACACACACACACACACACACACACACACACACACACACGCACAAAGGACCTCTCTCT